>NC_026006.2:47160020-47438461 GCF_000442705.2 Elaeis guineensis | reverse complement strand
TCTAATCCAATAAAGAGAAGGACCTGATTTGAGCTAACCCATGCCCCATGTTTTATGCAATGTCATTAGATCTAAATTATAATTCTAGATCCAATCAGCTTGATACTTAATTCTCAATTAAGTTTTGCATCAACATGGTTAAGGTTTCAAAATAATTTTTCATGTAATTTTTTATATCAAGTCATCAAATTTTTAGATCAATCTAAATTTTTATGATTTTAAATCAAAATAATTTTTGATTAAACAAGATTAGATGTAACTAACCATCTTCACAACTTGTATCACATAAAACAATACCTAGGGTTTCAAGATCTAGAATTTTGTAAGAAAGTAATTTTTTTTTTTACTTTCTTTTTCATGGGATCTCACAGTGGCACCCTACACACCATGAAGAGCACCCCATTGAATGAGAGGAGAGGGTCATAAAATTCTACTTGCTCTTATGACGGATGGCCTGGTGATTATCCAATCTGAGTACTTTGCTACTCAGAACATCTAGTCTAAACAATTAAAAATCAGATCTGAAAATAAACTAATTTAGATCTAATTTAAATCATAAATAATTAGATCTAATAATAAAAAATCAAATCTAAAGGCATAATAGATCATATCAAAACATCTGACTCTGATACCAGTTGAAAGAAACATCGATAGTGCGATGTATGCAATTTTAAAATTTTTACACAATGGATAATAAGATTAAACTATTTAATTTAAATTATATTTATAAGATCTACTCTAAACTATCATTTTATAAAGAAAATATGAAATATGATGTACTTTAGATCTAAAAATAAAAACATACATCGATCTTATCGATGCTGAAATCATAGATCTAACTTTTAGATCTAACTATATGATCAAAATAAATTAGTAACAATTATCAAATTAATTTTATTTTATTCTTCTTTGGTCCAACACTTGGAGATGATATTCCTCAAGTTACTCACAACCAGACAAAGTCGTCTGGCCTCTATAAAAAAATTCATGCGAAGACTGGCACAGATCAGGAGCTCAGAGATGCTAGTCTGCGAATAACTTTGACAGCTGATCTCTTTCTTCTTCTACAAGCACCTTGGACACTCTAAAGTGATAGAAGATATGGAGGAGGAAGAGATAAAGAAGAGAAGAGGCTCTGAAAATAAATAATCTATAAGAGAATTGATCATGGGATGTCCAAGCGAGGAGTCTCCTTTTTATAGACTAGGAATTAGGACTTTCCAAGAAAGGATGCCATAATCAACATCAAAACCCCCTTTTGGCATCCCCAAAAATTCTAAAAAAATTATTAAGATGTGGAGAAGGAGTTAAGAGTCTCACATACTAAATAATTTCTTAAGAAAAATAACAAAAAAATAATATGACTCCAATAATATACCATATACAAAAAATCTCTTTCCTAGTCTGCATCTTATCTCTAATTTGGATCGCATTCGAATTAGGCAAGAAATAATATTATGAATCATCAACTATAGTCAACCACCCTTATTGGATCTTCTCTCATGATGCCAAAAATTACAACCCAAATCTAATTAGATGTGAAGAAATTGGCATAAATATAGATATAGCACAAAAGATAAGGATAGAGTCCTAGTCTGACTTAGACTCTTCATTTCTAATTCAATTCTAATCTAAATCAAATTTAGATTGAAAAAACTGATAGAAATAAATCTAATCAATTAAAAATCTAAATATCCATCAAATTTTTAAATCAATTAAGAATTAATCTAGTTCAAACTCTGATCGAATCAGGATCAAATTTCTCTAGTAATCGGATTTGATCATATCAATCCCAATCTGAGTCGAGCTAAATCTAATTCAATTAGATTTATTCCAAAGCTCTTTACTCAATCAAATTGAGTCAATTAGTAATTTAATTACTAATTAATTCTTCATAAATAGTAGAGTCACAGTCCCAGTGAAATTCTCCCACAGAGTCTTAGTCCAAGTAGGACTCTTCATCAGAGTCACAATCTAATTGGACTCTTCAGCTATCAAATCTGATCAAATCTTCTAATGCGTGTGACCCCATAGATTTGAACTTAAGCCAGTAGCATAAGAATAACTTTCTATACCAATTGATGTAACCATCTAGCAATGATGACCCGATGATCGGATAGGTTGAAGTGTTGCAAAATAATCTTCTAGAATCTACTGGTATATGGTTATCGCATAATTCATCTCTTTGATCCAAATACTCAAGATGACTTAAAGTTTAACTATCAATCCTAATTAAGTCAATCATATTATATTTTAATATTTTAAATCCATCTCATAGATTACCCTGACCAAGATTTTGCTGAATTGAAATACACTGATACATTGAAATACACTATCAACTCAGAGGGATCGATTCCATCTTGACTCACACACCAACTTGATAAGTACTTGACTGTACCTAGTATCCTTTCGTTATTAAGTTAGAAACTCAGATGGTCTGGTACTAAAGTACAGTGAGTTGCTTACAAGCCACCGTGGTGGTCTCAAGTTGGAGGGACACTTATACCCATACCCTTCACGAGCTACTTTTGACAGTAGAGTGTTCCGCACATGATCACATTCGATGTAAATATACTTCTACATTCCATCTGCATGCCATAATAGTGTCTCCACACTCTTTGATTAAGAAAATAACCAACTCATATGGCACACAACGACCTATATTTAATATCGCTATCGTCCTAGTAATAGCGTATCATTTGGTCACGAATATTTTAAGAACTTAATAACAAATCTTTCTTTGTCAATTAATATATAGTTCTAAGGACTTCATTACAACACAGGAGTTCAAAGATGGTCAATTTGTAATAAAAATATCAAATAACTTTTATTAATAAAAATTTATATACAATTTATAAGATGAGCATAATCGTCTAACGATTGGCTTTGGAACATATTTTTCAATAAAAATTAAAAGAATATTCTTCCAATTTTAACTTTTTTTTTATACTTTTTATATTTAAAAAAATATCAAACTGACTATTCTATTATCGATATATTACAATATAATCCAGTTGTTCACTTACCAACAAAATATGTTATTTTTTCCTCTTAATGGATAGAAATATTCCTCTCTCATGGATGTGTTTGGAGAAGGAAAAGGATTAAGGAGTAAGAAGGGACCGTCGTGGAGGGATATAGCTTATGGATGGCTTGGAGAAGAAAGAGGAGGATGAGAAAGAAGGAGAGACGATGGAAGAGTGGGTGGAGATGGAGGGAGCCACCATGAAGAAAGAGAAATGGACGAGGAGGAAGGAGAAAGGAGGAGAAAAAAAGAGGAATGCTGGTGATAGAGAAGAAAGAGATCAATCGAAGAAGCGAGAGAAGATGGGGATAAAAAATTTTTTATCATTCTATAAAATAATGATACCTTGGCCACGTGACATTATTCTATTAACGAAAATAGACAGCTAGGTTATATTAGAATATATCGATAATTAGAAAGATCAATTTGATATTTTTTAATGTATAGAAAATATAAATAAAATTGGACTAAAGTTGAGTAGTGTTTCTATAATTTTTTTCTTTTAAGTAATTATAGTTCAAACCTCACCATGATGTTATTTTTAAGGTTATCTAATAGCCCGTCTTTCTTTCTTGCTTGATCTTATTTTTTTACTTTTATGGTTATCTCGTCATGAACTTTAAACAAGTTGACAACATTACCAACTTTAAAATATGCTCATGATTTATTGATAACACTGTGTTATGGTGGTTATCGTGAGTACCTCAGATCAGCGCGATAATCATGGGATACCTCAGGTCTTCAAGCTATCATCGGGATCGCTTACTTAAGAGCAGAGCCATATATAGTATAGTGTAGCTCACTTTTGGTCTACTGTATTGGTCTATTCGGTGCACTCCATTGCCTCAGTAGATCAATACCTTAGTGCGTGGGCTGTTCCAGTTAGTACAGCCAGCTCACCTCGTGATGTGCACGACAGTTGTCCACTTCGACTAGATAGACTCAGGCATAACCAACTCTCCTGATCTCGCAAGAGCAATTAAAGGCTAAAATATCTTATCTGTAATGGCATGTTCAATGGTTCTACAATATTAGGATTGTACGATCTTACAGCTACTCGATCAACTGCTCGACAGCCTTTTATATAAGCAACCAAAGCCCCAAGGACCAAGATAAGTCAATAATTCTCTCTTAGAGAACTCATTGTTATTTTTATTGTTTTCTAAATCTGACTTGAGCATCGGAGGATCCTCGTCAAAGCAAAAACCTCTAGTTTAGAATTATTTTGCAAGTCACTCTAGCATCAGTATCCCCGTGTGAGGCTCAGTTGCCTTCTCTCCGACCTCGATCAAATCGAGTAGCAACAGATAAAGGAAGGGCATAATCTTTATTATGTCTCCAAAGCGAGCATCATCTTGGCTTGCTAACGTCGCTGCCTCTCGCTAGATAGAGAGCCAAGCCAATAGTCGGATGCAGCAACCGATGATTGAAATTTCTCCGTCAGCCCAATCAACGTTGGTTACGGTTGATCAATTCAACCTACTCTTCCAGTAGGTTTAAAATTTGATGGCCATCATTCAGGCAGTTTAGATTGTTCTAGGGCCTCCCCCAATGATACTGCAACCTGTTCAGACTGCCCCTGCAGCTCCTTCAGTGGTGCAACCAGTGGCCCTCTCGACAGCATCATCGGTGGCTCCCATGATGGTGCCTCAAAAAATCCAGTGCCACACTCGGCTCCTTAGCCGCCATCACAGTCAGAGCTGCATGTGCCTCCTCAGAGCCTAAAGAGGAGGTACATTCATTAGAGCCATCTGTCGGCCAGATGGAGATCTCTCAGTTCGTGATCAGGGCACGATTCAATCCTCGATCATCATTCTCCACAGTATTTCAAGACCTGTACCATTCAAGATCTCGATATCAAAAGGTGATTCCAGGCTCTTGGTAAACAAATGGAGAAGAAAATTAAAAATACACTCAACAACAATCACATCTCAACGCAACCCTACGAGGGATATAGTAATGAGCTGCCCTTCATCCTGAGGATAGTGCAGGAGCCACTCCCTCGGTACTTCAAGCTGCCTCAGCTAAAAGTCTACAACGAGACCGTCGATCCCATTGATCACTTGAAAACCTTCAAGGTGGCCATGCTCCTCCAGGGAGCATCTGATGTGATCCTCTGTCGAATGTTTCCTCCGACTCTCAAGGGGGTGGCTTGATAGTGGTACTCCAATTTGAAGCTGGCTTTCATCCACTCCTTTGAGGATCTGTGCCGGTCCTTCATCGGCCACTTTGTCAGCAGCCGATGGTAGTAGAAGTGATCCAACTACATCCACTCCATCAAGCAGAAGGAGGGTGAGTCGATCCTCACTTTTGTCAATCATTTCAATGCAGCGACTCTGGAGGTCCAAGATCTGGACCAGTCGACTATGATGGTCGTGATGATGGGCGGCTTATTGAAGAATGACTTGAAGAAGTCGTTAACAAAGACTTAACCTCGAAAAAGCAATCACCCACTCCCTCCCTATCGTCAACTAAGACTTATCAAGTAGACGAGGTAGTACATTCGGGGACCTATTGGCTCAAGCAACTCGATGGAACTCTACTCCCTAGACCTTGAAACTCCCACCAACCTATGCCTATATCATCAGTGATGTTGTAATTTTATATTATTGTATATCAATACAAATGCTCAGATTCACTAATCTCTACTTGTTCTAGCATCATGAATGATCTAAACTTCTTTCGCTGTGAAGAATTCTTCTAACTGGAACTATGTCTAACAGATGAGGGCTAACCATAAAGACCTTTGGTGATCAATGACTAAACTTTGATGACTTGGAGGTGGGGTTAAATCACAAGACCCTATCAAAGCCTGAGTCGTATGAGAAGCAGAGGGAGATCTTAAGGGACCTCCGGAGGGCTAACTTATAAGACTCTCGATTCATAATTTGGTGAGCAAACCTCGGCGACTTGGAGGT
Source organism: Elaeis guineensis (assembly GCF_000442705.2). NCBI lineage: Eukaryota > Viridiplantae > Streptophyta > Magnoliopsida > Arecales > Arecaceae > Elaeis > Elaeis guineensis. Next base: position 47,432,518 of record NC_026006.2, on the reverse strand, counting down.
GGGGCTAACTCACAAGACCCCATCAAAGCTCGAGTCATGCAAAAAGTGGAGGGAGACCCTAAGGGACCTTTGGAGGGCTAACTTATAAGATCTTTAATATGCAATTGTGAGATGCACACACGCTGCCTCTCACATGAAGACGAAGTGCGCACACGCTGCCTACAGGCACATGTTATCTCTCGCATGAAGATGAGATGTGCACATGTTGCTTACAGATATATGCTGTCTCTCGCATGAAGATGAGAAGTGCACAAGCTATCTACAGACATACGCTGCCTTTTGTGTGGAGATGAGATATGTGCATGCTGCCTATGGACACACACTGCCTCTCGCATGAAGACGAGATGTGCACATGCTGCCTCTCGCATGAAGATGCGATGTGCACACGTTGCCTCTCGCATGGAGACGAGATGTGCACACGCTATCTATAGGTACATGCTGTCTCTCACGTAAAGATAAGAAGTGTACATGTTGCCTATGGACACATGCTGCCTCTCGCATAATAATAAGTGCACATGCTGCTCCACTCACAAGATGAGTCGAGCACACATCGCCTCTTTCCTGTGGGGCAGAGCCAAGCCACCACCCGCAGGACAAAACCAAGCTACTGCCTACAAGGCAGAGCTAACTTGCTGTTTGCAGAGCAGGGCCAAGATGTCGCTTTCTGAGTAGAACCAGTGGCTCTCTGATGAAGCCACCTTCAATAAGATCTATTCGGGGTTAATTTTATCTCAAATCAGAACAAGCTCATTCAAATTGCTATGTTCTAGATCGATCCAGATAGAAACAATTCTAAGGTCCTTAGGTCAAGATTAGCCTCTATGTGTTAAGTTAAAATACACAAGCTTGCAAAAAATAAATTTTTGTTTATTTTGATATTTACAAAAAGATGGATGGCATCCTCAATGCCACCTTGCAAATATATATATATATATATATATATACACATTTACAAGGAAAAACATGGTGTCCCCAGGGCCACATTACAAAAAAAAAAGAGAGAGAAAGTGCAGCAAAATAGAAGAAAGCCACAAAGATCATACCAATCCAAAAGCAAATTCCTATCGATCAGTGAATCTGATTTAGAGCTCCCATCATCACAAACGAAAGCAATGATCGGATAGTGGACACTCTCCTCGATCTCTAGCTCGAAGATGAGGAAGCTCAGTCCTCATCTGACGAGGAAGCCTTCTCATTGCTATTTCTAGGCTGGAAGGAGTGGAGCTCCAAATACGATATTATCTATAGCAGGTGAGCCTTGTAGTTCTCAAAATCATCAATAAACCCACCGACGGCAATGTTGATGACCTCCCTCCTAAACTCTATAGAGTTTCGATACTCCTGAATACAGTAGGCCCAGACGTTAGGAGGAATCCACTCGAATTGGGGGGTATGATGACCCCTGATCCTTGGTGGAGATCATGAGGTGGAAGGTGCCTAGCAAGAGGAAGATGGACCAGCATCGTTGGCTCTCACCCTCCTCCAGGCCTCTCTTATAAAGGCCCACCTCTTCTTCACCCTAACCTTCACCACTGACAAAGGAGGATGCAAAAGGGGATGCAGGGGTGAGGACATCACGATAGAAGAGAGAAATTTCTACGAAAGATGGAGACAAGAGATTGGACTTCTCCATCCATTGGCCTCTATTTATAAGCTCCAAAGCCTACATCAACCGCTAATTGATGGCTTGAGTGGATACAGCTTTCCAGCAACTAATAAATGGTGTATCTTCCCACCGTTAGGAATAAATCTAGATGATGCTTTGAGAATTAGAACACAGCTACGTGGCATATGCCTACTGGCCCATATTTTTTTCTAGGTGTTATCCTAATGGAAGAGTCAATAGCCATCAATCCCATGATCACTGGCATTGAAAAGGGCTGGATGAAAGTATCGCTAGATATTCATCTAAGATCGACGCACTTGAATAATTGCCCTAGATCGACAGGCATAGAAAGTTAACTCAGATCAGCATGCACACCACAAGTAAAGACAAGGTATGCAAAAAAATCAATTTTATTCATTCCTTCAAAAGCTTTTACAATGACCCCAAGGGGCCCAAGATATAAAAAAATAAAAATAAAAATCTAAGAAGCCACATCCAGAGCCGAGGTACCTATTATAGATTCATCGACTGCAATAGGGTCCCAGACTTCATCTAAAGAGTCCAAATTTAGTTTTGAATATTTAGCGGCGACCTTATCCTAAACTAACTGCCTCCCAAGATTGTAAGCATCAGTAGCAAATTTGACCTTGTTGTCTTGACACTTCACTAATGCTCAAAAGTCTGCAATGGCTTTAAGGGCGGCCTCCATTGTCTTCTTTTCGACTACCCTCAGTTGAGCTTCAAGTTTCTTTATTAGTCCTTACAGTCGAGAGTTTTCTTCGACTGCAATCACACTCCTCTTGAGCTGAGCCTCAAGCCTCTCTATTCTCTCTAACAATCGAGAGTTCTCCTTGATAGCCCCTCTCAATGCTGCCTCAGCATTATTGGCTCTTCTCTCGATGGTGTCAGCTCTCAGGAGGGCCTGTCCAGCCTCCTTTGCCGCCTTGTCTTTGGCATCCCTGAGCATCTCGACTTCGAGCTGTACTTTTTCATCTCAGTCGATAGGTTGCGGTAGCTTTCAATATACCCATTTAAGTAATGAAAAAGTTGGTAAGACATGTTTCTTATGAGTAAGTGCCATAAATGTATATGCAAAATAAATAAAATTGCAAGAGCCCTAACTTATCCAGATGATGCTCTCCATGGCTCCTCTCCTCACCTTCTTTCGCTGTACACCCAATAGTTCATTTGCGTCAGCCAAAAGAAGCATCTCAGAGAAAAACTCATTTGCTGACTTGTAGTCCCTCAAGGCTAAGGCCTCAAGCCTCAAACCGATCGATGTAGCTCTAGAACCAAAAACCCTGGGTGCGACCCCAGAAGTCACAACCTCCTTGACTGGCTCATCTTCTAGGAAAAATGTAGTGGCAGGAGGGACCGACAAGCTCAAAATTATGTCTTCAAAAGCTTGACTTGTTTGGCTCCTTCAATCTCCATCAGAGGTTGGAGAAGTTGAGCCAACCCTTACCATTCTGAGGTCGTTGTCATGAAAAAGTTCAGGACCTCCTAATCCAGAAGCTGGTAGTGCAGGAGGACTTCTAGTCTTGATGCGGATGCTCCGACTGCTAGTAGGCTCGACTGCCCTTTTTTGATGGGCCTCTTATTTGGTTTATCCAGAGAACCCGCATCCTTCTCCACGACCATCTCTGCAACTAAGGCAAGTAAGTCATCGATAAAAGCACAATGGAAATCAATGAGTATAAGACCCTAGGAGCAAACAATACGCACCTCAAGGGGCAACCTGACTGATGCTGATATTGAACAACATCTGGACCGATAGCAGCTTCTTCAGCTTGGGGATCTTGAAGCCATGCACGGTCGTCAACTCCTGCCTCAGGCATTTATTCATGAAAGACTCTTTTAGTGAGGCCACTTAAGGTTTACCCCAAGCGACAAACCCCCAATCCTCGTCGGACGTTTGAGAGACAAAGAAAAATCATGGTTTCCAACCATGAATGGCGATGGGGATCTCCAAAAAAGATCGTGGGTGGATGTCTTTCTTCCTTTAGGACATCACATACCACCAGCCACGAGACTCCGGATGCCCTTTTAGATTGAAGAGGGAGTGAAGGAGTGTGATACTGGGGTCAATCCCCACTAACATATATATTGCAGTGAAACCATAGATGTACTGTCACGAGTTCGGGACCATTGAGTATGGCGACATCCCGAGATATTGAAGGAAAGCCACAAAGAAAGGGTGAAGAGAAAGGCGTAACCCAGTCCGAAAGCATTCTTCGTAGAGACTCATCAGGCCTGGAGGTGGTCGGCAGGCTTGATCATCTGACCTCGAGACTTTCAGCTGAAATACTAGAGGGATTTAAAACTGCTCATGGGTAGTACTATATTCCTCTTAGTCAGCTCGAATCAGAACCCCAACAGTGCAAAGTTAGGATCTCTAGAAGCCATTCCTCTCACTCAGAAAAAAATTATGAAGGCAGAAAACAAAGAGAGGAGAACCTGCAGTAAAGAAGAAAGGATAATCTGAAACCTAAAGAGACCTACACCTGGCTTTGTCTGAAGCTTTAAATAGTCTTAGATTTAGCGGAGCCCTTAAAAGACACCTCCCATCATGGCATTAATTGCAAGAGGCATGAATCGTCCAGGAGCGAATAGGTGCTCAACGTGTGGTAACCCTTGACAAATACGATTTCTACTGTCAATTTGATAGTTAATGCCAGTGATAGGTAAATCATGTTCTGTGCCACTTTCGAAGAGACGTGCGGAGATATAAAGTAGTATCAGCCATGTGGATATAATTCAAATTCCTATCCTTTCAAGGCTTGTGTGATAGGTACGAGTCATATAGCTCGGATCAATACCCACCACGTGGATATGGTTCAAATTCCTATCCTTTCAAGCCTGCATGATAGGTATGCATCATATAGTTTGGATCAGAACTTGATTTATGATTTGCATCATATTTTATTATTTTAATTATATTTAAACTCTCTGTTTAGGTCGGAATTTAACCATTGTGGTCCAAAATTTGCACTCACACATCCAAACATTAGATATTAATAAAAGTAAATTTCATTCATTTATATCAAAGCAATTATAAAGTTCGGATTGTAGAAGAAAATGAAAGAAGATACAGGTTATCGTCTCGAAGCATCGCAAAAATGGCTTGTTTTAGAACGGCCTCCTTTAGGACCGTTAATTTCTTCAGTTTGGATGGCCACGTTGATCTTGTTCATCTTGATAGAGTAACGAGATGTCCTGGCAAACTTTTTCACACTGTTCGCTGCTATGGCAATCAGACTTTCATCTACAACATCAGCTTGAAGAGATCCGACACCGTCAGCAAGGAGGTGTGCTTGGACCATTCTTTTACACCTCTCAAAGCCTACTGAAAATGCCATCCTACAGGCTTGGTTTATAATCTCAACCCCCTTTTTCACTAACCGACCCACCCTTCTTTTGGCATGCATAGTCAAAAACTTCTGCTCTCTAAATTGACACCAGAGACGATCATGAATTTTTTTTGCCTCCTTCAGTTCCTTCTTCCAGTGCTCTGCCTCTGGCAAAGCTTCTTGAAGCTTGGTGGGCAGCTCCGGAGTCACCTGAATCCTTCTAGAAGTAGAGCCTTCCTCCCTTTGAGGTGTTCTCTCGCTGCAACTTTTTTTTTTTTGAGGATTTAGCTCTGTTAGCTGAGCTTCCACTAGGACTCCTCTAAGAATGAGCCCTAAGGGAAGTATGGTCTCGACTTCTTTTCCCTCTGAGTGTCCTCTTTAGGCACTCCAGGTCATCCCGAGCATGGTGCCAGTCTCTTTCAGCCCTAGACCTCTACCTCTGGAGGTCTTTAATTCTTCTTTCAACCCTCCTTAACTCGTTATCTTGATGATTGATAATCTCCTGGGCTTCCTGACGAGCCTCCTCAGAGAAGCTGAGCTCTTTGTCTAGTTCACCGTTATTCCTCTCTACCTACTCTAATTAATATTTCAGCAAATCAACCTCTTCCTTCACCGCTGCAAGCTCCAACAATGAGGTTTCTGAAGTAGCGCTGGTGAAGTTAGTCAAGTAGTATCCCACCTATGTAAAAAATTTGCGAACAAGCATCAAAACACTGCATATTACCGAAGATTAGTAAGAAGATTTAGAAATTTCTTACATGCATGAGTGACCTTAGGGCGCTAGCCATCTGCTCCTGAGCCTCTTATTCATCCATATACAACTTCTCCATAGGTGATAGAAAGCTCTTCAGAGAATCCGCTACTGACTGGAGATTCTCCACCACGGACAGGACAGAAGGTGCCAGTTCTGAGGGGCCTGCTTGAGAAACAGATGGAGGAAGATATCCGGTGGGTGTCACCTGCTCCAAGGATTTTCCAGTTACCGTCACCGTCGCTAGAACTCCCTCAGAGTTGCCAACCACGTCCTCCGCCTACGACACTACGGTCAAAATTTTTGTAGGGCTACTAGTTGTTCCCAATGCCTATGCCCTCTCTGTCGGCATCTCCTCTCTTGTCGAAATCCCTTCTGGTGGGCCTTTCATCACATCCTCTGATAGGGCAATTGCCAGTTCAACAATTGGGGGGGATTTTCATCCCTCGCTATTGCTGGAGTTGATCCGATAGTCAAAGCTTGGGCATAGTCACCCTCTAGAGCTAAAGGACCGACGGTCGGGGCCTTGGCCTATTTTTTTCAGACCAACGCTAGTTCAAGCTTCCTCACGAGTTCTGCGCTTATCTTGCCTCTAAGGATCGCAACAAGGATTTGGAGCAGGAAGGTCTCATGATTACTTTTCTTTGACTAAACGTCTAGGAGCTTGATTTAAAAGAGAACGAAGATGAAGATGAAAAGCCACCACCTAAAAAATTAAATTTTTGAGAAAACTGCTAGCTTTGGAGTCCCATCAATTACGATTATTCATAACAATCATGCCAAGATGATGTCAGCAGCTTTAAATATCGGACATTCATGCAAGCATGAAAGCTTGCATCCTCAGATCTGAGGTACGACTTCTGAAATATTTCTTTTGCTTGATTCTCAAACTCAAGAGTAGGGGGGTAGTCTTACGGTGGTTATCGTGAGTATCTCGGATCAGTGTGACAACCATGAGACACCTTAAATCTTCAAGCTATCACCGAGATCACTTACTTAAGAGCAGAGCCATATACAGTGCAGAGCAGCTCACGTCTGCTTTGTCGTATTGGTCTGCCCGGCACACTCCGTTGCCTCGACAGGCCAATATCTTAGTGCATGGGCTGTCCCAATGATCATAGCTAGCTCACCTCATGATGTGTGCAATAGTTGTCTGCCCCGAGTGGATAGACTTAAGCGTAACCAACTCTCCTGATCTCGTGAGAACGATTGAAGGCTGAAATATCTCACCCACAATGATATGTTCAATGGTCCTACAATCTTAGAATTGTATGATCTCATAGCTATTCGACCAACTACTCAACAGCCTTATATATAAGCAACCAAAATCTCGAAGACCAAGGTAAGTCAATCATTTCCTCTCAAAGAACTCGTTGCTCTTCTTGTTGTTCTTTAAATCTGACTTAGAGCATTGGAAGATCCTCGTCGGAGCGAAAATCTCATATTTGGATTTGTTTTATAGGTCACTCCAATGTCAGTATTTCTGCACGATGCTCAGTCGCATTCTGTCTGACCCCGATCAAATCAAGCAGCAACACTCTGTATGTCAAATTATAAGCCTGTAAGAAGCTGGTTGGCAAGAAGAAGCTACTGAGATGTCCTATGACAATTCTACAGCTGCCATTATAAAAATCTACTCTTTAATGGAAGGATATATATAGAGATTCACCATAAAAAACTTGTACACAAAGCAGAAATCAATTTAATGCACTATAATATGGAGGATCAAATTACAGACATTTACATGCAGGCTCTTTCTTAAAAAAAATCCACAAATCCAAAGTATGCTTGGTGTCATCAATTCTGAATTAAAAAAAATATTAAAAGATATTTCAAAATTATTATTTTAGAAATTAAAAAAATAATTTTTTTAATTTTTTTAAATATTTTAATATTATTTTTAAATTTTTTTATTTAAATATTTTAATTTTTTCATTATAATTTTAATTTTTGATCATTGAGCTCCTAATTACAGGTCTTAATAGCTTACTAAAAGTCCAAATGATCATATACATTCATTTTTATTTTTATTTAAATTTTTTATTAAAGATTTTGATCGTTGAATTTTTTATTAAAAAACTTAATGGATTAATAAAAATATATCAGTCGGTGATATTGAATGATTATAAAAAAATCATATTAAGGTCCAATTTTATACATCCCATCCAAACTTTTTTCTCCCTCTTTATTTTTTTTATTTATTTTTTTGTGATTATTTTTGAATGCTGAAAGAATTTTTATCAATTTTTTTGATGATTATATTTGGAGATGAAAGATTCTGACCGTATTTTGAGAGGATTTTTTTGATATTTTCTATATGAGAGAGAAAAACACGTCTCAGGATAATTGTGAAAGGAGCGGATTGCTCCGAACTTGGATAAATACGCTGACAAGTTGTGAAAGCAAGTTGTGTGTGTGTTGAACGGTAGAGGCACTCTATCAGATGTTTCACATGTATGGTCATAGTTTCTAGGGAAAGTTGTAAGCACTCATGGAAGGTAGTTTCTCGGTTAAACCAACAGGTCAGCTAAAATTACGGATCGTTGTAAAATTTTTTAGTGACATGTAGAGCACTTAATTAAACAAACTGTTGGATCAGCATCACATCATGTAGGGAGTGTAAAAGGAATTAAAAAAAAAAAAAAAAAACTTCCAGAGTACCTGCAGATCCGGTTGTTGATAGTCCTCCTCATGTGGGGCTATATCACTTTTAAATGAACGAAAAGTAAGGAAAAAAATATTTGGACTTATATTAATGACCTATTTAATTGGAGGCAATAAAAGCGAGCGGAGACCAGCGAAAAAAGAAAAGGTATGTGACCTTTTGTGGCGTGCATGAAAGCCAGGTGAGGCATACGGAAACAAGAGGCACGAAAAAAACCAGAAACGGCGGCAATAGGGGGGAAAAAAATTATCATATGGTTGGATAATTGATCATATTTTACTTTTTAATAAAATTTAATATATTATTTTTAATATCAAAAATTATAAATTGAATAATTTTAATTTTTAAATTTTTTTTAATAATTATTTTAAGTATTCATATGTTTGGTGAGACCTGTCCTTTTTATTGTTGAAATCTATTTTATTAGTGATGATTGTTTTTTATTAAGAAAGTTAATATTTATTCTTAATGATTATATATTTGTGTAACCTCTAGTTGATTTAGAAAAAAATTATTGTAATCTTATTTTTTAAATAGTGAAAGATTCACATCAAAATTATAGTATCTTTTTTTATCGATTGCTTGATTATTTTTGTTTATTAATTACTTGAATAGATCGTAGAGATTATTATTGTTTTATGATATCCTATATAATTGCACAAAGAGTAAAAAAAAGTTTATCATATTATTATCCATGATTATAGTTTTTTCAACAAAATAGTATCAGAGTAAGGTTGTTACTGATTGAATTTTCTTGTATTGATTAAATGGAAGAACATATGGATAAAAGCATGGTTAAGCTTACATCTTCTAATTATTTAATTTGAAAGTCCTATATAGAAGATTTATTATTCTGCAAAGATTTGTATGATCTCATTGAACGGGATAGTACCAAACCAGTCAGAAAAATCAGCAAGAGTGGCACAAAATAAATAAGAAGATAGTTAGATTAATTAGGCAATGGATAGATGATAGTATTTTTCATCATGTTGCTATGAAGACTAATATCCATAATTTATGAAAAAATTAAAGAGCCTCTATGAATGGAAGACCATACAGAACAAAGTATTTATGATCAAAAAGCTTGTGATATGAAGCATAAAGAGAAAAATTCAGTTGCCGAGCATCTAAGTAGATCTCTGGATGCAGTAAATTAGAGTTGGCTGCTATGAAGATGATGCTGGATGATGAGTTGCAAGCATTATTATTGCTCAGTTCTCTACATAATAGTTGTGAAACTCTAATTGTATCACTCAGTAATTCAGCTCCTAATGATACGTGACATTGGAAATGATAAAGGATAGTATGCTTAATGAGGAGATCAGAAGAAGAGAATAGGGCGTAATTACATAGTTAGAGGCATTGGTTATAGAAAGACGGGAGAGGAGCAAAATCAGAAATTTTTAAAATTTTAACAATCATGATAAGTTAAGAAGAAGGTCCAAATTCAAAAAAAAGATCAAATATTTTTAATGTGGCAAGCCAGGACACATAAAAAAGGAGTGCAGAAAATCTAAAATAGAGCAATTAGGGGAGAGAGGTGAAAAGGATGGATGAAAAAGATATAGTAGTAGTTGCATTTGATGTTGATGTTGTCATTATTAATGATGATGATTTTGTGAACCTTAAGGTTGTTGACTCAGATCCCTCTTTTCATATTATTTCTCGGTGTGAATTCTTTACATCTTACACTAGCGATAATTTTGACAATGTCAGAATAAAAAATGATAGAGTAACTAAGATTGTCGGTATGGAAGATGTTTGCTTGGTAACCAATATTGGATGCTAGCATTGCTAAAACATATGAGACATATTCTAGATATCAACCTCCACTTCATCTCCATTGGAATATTTGATGATGAAGGTTACCACAGCCATTTTGGTGAAGAAAAATGGAAGCTTACCAAAAATTCTCTAGTAGTAGAAAGAGGGAAAAAATCCAACACATTTTAACATGATGTAGGCAAAATTATGCAAGATGAAGATTAATATAGCTGAAGATTTTTTCACTAAATTATAGCATAAGTGGTTTGGCTATTGAGTGAGAAGGGACTTGACATCTTTGTTAGAAAAAAATTTCTTCCTATCCAAGATACATCTTTGAAGGCATACGCTGATTATTTAACTGGCAAACAATATAAAGTTGCTTTTCATAAATCCTCTTCACACAAAAGATCATATATTTTAGATTTGATTCACATTGATGTTTGCACTATAGATGCTAGAACTCTTGATCGTGCTTTATATTTTATTATTTTTATTGACGATCATGCTAGAAAAATATGGATTTTTGTTTTAAAATCAAAAGATCAGATGTTCTATGTGTCCAAGCATTTTTATGCTAGTGTTGAAAAAAAATGAAAAAGCAACTAAAGTATATTCGAGTAGATAATGGTGGTGAATTCATGGGTCTATTTGAGAAAGATTGCAGAGATTATGGCATCAAGCTTATGAAAACTGTTCCTAAAATATCTCAAGATAATAGAGGTGGTGAGAGAATGAATCATATTATTTGTGAAAGAATTCAGTATATACTCTGTCATGCTAAATTGTCAAATGTTTTTGGGATGAAGCAATGAGAACTACAGTGGATTTGATCAACATTTCTCCTTTAATTTCTCTTCAAAGTAATATGCCAGAAAAAGTATGGATCGAGAAAGATATTTTATATGATCACTTTAGGGTATTTGGCTCCAGAGCATTTATTCACATCCTTAAAGAAGAGAGATTCAAACTTGATAGAAAGTCTAAATAGTTTATCTTACTGGGTTATGCACATAAAGAGTTTGGTTACAAATTATGGGATCCAGTTGATAAAAAAATTATCAAAAAAAGAGATGTTGTATTTCTAGAAGATTAGACTATTAAAATTTTTAAAAAGATTGAGAAGCCAAAGTCTATTACTAAAAATTATGTTGATCTGAATCTAATACCTCATACGATGATGAATAATGATAATGGAAGAAATGTACAGGAAGATGATGATAACATAGTTCATCAGCTCTATTTGATAATGATATATCAGATAGTAATGTAGTTAATGAGCAAGCTCCTTCAGAACCACCAATTAATTCTCAGTTGAGAAGATCCACTAGAGAGCATCATCCTTTTCAGAGATATTTTTTTCATGAGTACGTGATGATTACTGATAAGAAAAAATCTGAATGCTATCAAGAGGCTATGAATCATGAACAAAAGAGATAATGGTTAAAAGTTATATAGGAGGAAATAAAATTCTTATGTGAGAATCGTATATTTGAGTTTGATGGACTCTGCCACATGAGTTGGAAGGAGAAGATTTATTAGATTATCCATCCATATATAGGATTATATTTTGTTTAAATAAATATAAAAAAAAAGAGAAGAGTTCTTTTTCGATGCACATTAGTAGCTTATTTAATTGGGGGCAACAGGAGAGTGAGGAAACCAGCAAAAAAGGAAAAGGTTCTTACATAACCTTCTGTGTGTGCGTGAATGCTAAGTGAGGCGCACGATAACCTGAGGAACGAAAAAGCCTGACAATATGGAAGAAGAAAAAATAATTTTTGGAGCTGTTTTATCAGATGATGAGATGATTGTTCGTATTCTGATTTTAATAAAATTTTAATATATTATTTCTGACATCAAGAACTATAAATTGAATAGTTTTGATTTTTAAAAAATTTTTATCAATAATTATTTTAAGCATCTACATAGTTGATGAGATCTGTTCTCTTTATTGTTGGAATCTATTTTATTAGTAATAATTTTTTTTATTAAGAAAATTAAAATTGATTTTTCATGATTATATATTTATGTAACACTTAGTTGATTTAAAAAAAATTTATATTAATTTTATTATTTTAAATAGTAGAAGATTCATATCAAAATTATGGTATCTTTTTTATGAATTATTTGATTATTTTTTATAAATTATTTAAATAAATTATAAAAATTATTATTATTTTATAATATTTTATTTAATTATATAAAAAAATTATGATATTATTTTTCGCGATTGCAGTCCTATCAATATTAGTGAAAGAGGGAGCGCACCACTGAATCACTTTCTGGGGCATCCATCAACTATTTTCTTTTCTCTGTTTCTTCGCGAATCGATCGGAGAGACTCTTTGGAGTTCGCATAATGGCTGATGTGCTTCTCTCAGCCTTTCTACCGGTGGTGATGAAGAAGGCAGCCGACCGTCTTCTCCAACAGTTTGGAGTGATATGGGGCATGGAAGAGAAGCTAGAAAAGCTGGAAAGAACACTATCGGCAATCCTGTCCGTACTTGGGGATGCAGAGCAGCGGCAAGTCAAGGATCCAGCTGTGAAGAGGTGGTTGGCAGCGCTGAAGGATGCAGCCTACGAAGCAGACGACATACTGGATGAGTTCAATGTGGAAGCAATGCGGCGGAAGACAGAGATTCAGATCGATATGTCAAAAAAGGTGCGCAGCTTCTTTTCTCTTCACAATCCAGTTTGGTTTCGCTTTAAGATGGGGCAGAAGTTGAAAGAAATTGTCCAGAAAATAGATGAAATCGCAGCTGAGAGAATTAGATTTGGTTTCACGGTCACAACCCAACCACAAAACAGGGATAGGCCACAAACCCACTCGTATGTTGATGAGTCAAATGTCATTGGTAGGGAGGAAGATAAAGAAAATATAGTGAAGTTGTTACTTGATCATGATCGCAACCAGAATGTTGCCGTCTTCCCCATAGTTGGTATGGGTGGACTGGGAAAGACCACACTGGCCCAATTGATTTACAAAGATGAGAGGGTGGAGAAGCATTTCAAACCGCTCATATGGGTCTGTGTGTCAGATGTGTTCGATATTGCAGTACTTGCCAAGGCAATAATAGCTTCAGCGATAGGTACTGAGTGTGAGCTATCAAACATGGAGTTGTTACAACGCCGCCTTCGAGAAGTTGTAAGTGGAAAAAGGTACTTACTTGTATTAGATGATGTTTGGAACGAGGATCAGGCAAAGTGGGATGAGTTAAAAACTTTACTAGGAACCGGTGGAGAAGGGAGCAGGATCATTGTGACCGCACGAAATAAGCATGTATCATCGATAATGGGCACATTCGATGCGTATCTTTTAAAAGGTTTGACTGAGGATGATTCTTGGACATTGTTTAGGAAGAGAGCATTTGAAAAGGGAGCAGAAGTGCCTCCAACTCTGGCAAAAATTGGCAAGGAGATTGTCAAGAAATGTGTTGGGCTGCCTCTAGCAGTGAAGACATTAGGGAGCTTAATGCATTCCAAGAGTCAGGAAAAGGAATGGTTGTCTGTGAGGGACAGCGAGATTTGGGATATGCAGGGTGGTGAAGATGGGATCTTACCAGCACTAAGGTTGAGCTACAGTCATTTGTCTTCCCATTTAAAACAATGCTTTGCTTTTTGTGCCATATTTCCGAAGGATTATGAAATGGAAAGGGATATGTTGATTCAACTATGGATGGCCAATGGATTCATTCCATCTGGTGGAAGAAAGGAGTTGGAGGACAAGGGGCATGAGATTTTTAATGAGTTGGCTTCGAGATCTTTCTTTCAGGATATCAAGGAAGTTGCGGGAAATGCGGGGTACTACGGATTTTATGGATCCACGGGTGAACTTTATCGCACAACTTGCAAGATGCACGACCTCATGCACGACCTGGCACAATCCATTACGGGGAATGAATGCCTCAGCGTAGTGGACCCTGCCACGTTGGAAGATGTGTCTAAGAAAACCCGTCACTTGGGCACATCTGGGCGTTTCACATTGAACATCCATAGGACCTTGAATGCTTCTCCAAATATTCGTACTCTCCTGTCCTCATTATCAACGGAATGGAGTAATCGTATTATGGTGACTGCAGATTCATCAAAACCTAGGTCATTGAGAGCATTGGGTCTACATCAATATGATATGAGACGATTGCCTATTTCAATTGGATTTCTGAAACACCTAAGATACCTGGACCTCTCTTGTACTGGTGTAGAAGCATTACCTGATGCCACCACCACACTTCTCAATCTACAAACTCTGAAACTCTCCGACTGCAGGAAACTACGTAAGCTGCCCGAAGACATGAGAAATATGAGTAGCCTGAGGCATCTCTACATTGACAGATGTGATAATCTGAAGCAGCTGCCAGCAGGTATAGGGCAATTAAGCAGCCTGCGAACATTGACGAAATACATTGTAGGCAATGATGCTGGAAGACATATAGATGAGTTGAAGAGCTTAGATCTCGGTGGCCTTCTGGAGCTGTATAACCTGAGGAATGTGAGGGATGCAGCAGATGCTAAATATGCTAATCTCAGTTCCAAACATAACCTTCGCTCATTAATATTATGCTGGGATATAATAAAGTGGGATGCCTCTGATTGTTATGAAAAAAGCGCCCGTGATGATTGCGAAGAAGTTTTGCCAGCAAAAAATGCTGAAGAGGTGTTGGAAGCCCTTAGACCTCCTGGTGGCTTAAAGCTGCTGGCAATATGGCGCTATGGGGGAGACAGATTTCCAGCGTGGATGATGGACTTGCGGCAGTTAGTTGAAATCCATCTTGGAGTTTGCACAGGTAGCGAACATCTCCCCCCTTTATGGCAGCTGCCCTTACTTAAATTTCTTTACTTGATTAAGATGAATAGCGTCAAGCACATATGCAGCAGCACCATCTACGACAATGCGAGTAATGGCAAAGTGCAAGCATTTCCCTCACTGACGACACTGGTGTTGCACACAATGCAGGGCTTGAAGGAGTGGTCAGAGGATGAAAAAACTGCAGAGGTCATGCTGGTTTTCCCTCACCTTGCTGAGCTTAAGATCATTGATTGCCCAAATTTGATGACCATACCAGAGCTACCATCTCTCAAAAGTTTAAAAATGAAAGGAACGAATAAGCAATTGGGCTTGCTTTTTGGTCTGACCGCACTATCTTCCCTTGACATTGAACTCGATAAAACGAGCAATGGCACAGAGTCTCCTCCTCTTGCTCAGGAAAAAATGTCTTTCAGGGATTTTAGATCTCTTGAAAATTTAATTATCACGGCATCTGAGGATCTGGCACCATTGCTGAAGGAGGAGGAGGAGACGAAGGGGCTGCGTTCATCCCTGCATAATTTGAACATTCAACAGTGCAATTGGTTGTTTTCATCATCGCAGCAGGCATCATCACCTTTGGGGTTTTGGAAGAACCTAACTTCCCTCCAATCTTTAAATATCCTTCATTGTAATGATCTAGTCTACTGGCCGGAGGAGTTCCGTGGCTTGAACTCACTGAAGAGTTTACTAATCGTGAGTTGCTCTAACTTGGTTGGCCCATTATCCTCGCCATCATCAGGGGATGGAGAGCTCCTACCAAACCTGGAAGAGCTGAATGTCTGCCGCTGTGATGTTCTGCTGGAATTGCCCAAGTTGCCTGCTACCCTCAGATCGTTGTATGTTCAGTACTGCCCCAAATTCAATTCCATGACGGAAGGCCTGCGACATTCCACCGCCGTCGACTACATATACATTACTGGCTGTCCAAATCTGACGTCTCTGCCGGAAGGGTTTGGGCAGCTCACCGCACTCAAGGATCTGATAATCGAGGGTTGCATCAATTTGTCATATCTGCCGCAAGGGATGCAGGGCCTCACGGCACTGAAGGGGCTGACTATTGTTGAATGCCCTCGGCTGTCATCACTACCCGAAGGTCTCCAACAACGACTCCCCGGCCTTCAGCGTCTGAGAATTGAGGGGTGCCCCAACCTAGAGAGACAATATGCGAAAGGAGGCCGGTATTGGGACCTGATCTCACACATCTCCGATACCGGAACACTATCTGAGATTAGGAGCAACTTCAGCACATTCCCTCCTTCCTTTTCTTGCTTTTGAAGACCATCTACAGTTCAATATCATCCAGTCCTTTTTAGGTACAATCCTCTCTCTCAAATAAAATGGAAATTAGTGAGTGTAATTATTTATCTTCCCTCACATTCTTGTTCCTGTTGAAGGAATCTGAGCGCGATCAGTTAGCGCATGCTCACTAAAGCAGACCGTAATGGTAACCAATGGCATCATCCTGAGATACTTGCCAAAGTACACTGTTCACATAAACTATCATGCACCAATTGATGATTCTCACAAGTATTCTTCTGAGATTGGAGGTGCAGTGGGAGCCGGAGGGATATTTATTAGAATTTTTCATTCATTTTTCTCATTGTATTTTATTTTATTTTTTTCCAGCTATGCAAGATGAACCGGAAATTTCGCTTCAAGATGGACAAAGAGCGTTCATAGTACAAGCAGCTTTCTTGTTAATCATTCAACGTCGAACTTCTTGCTGTTGTCGGTCTAGCGTAAGAAGAAGTAACATATTATGCATTGGATAAGTTTGCCAGAGATTTCCAAATCTTCAATAGTCAAGTGACTTCATATGAATCTTTTTTTTTTTTTTTTTGAGTAAATGGGGACCATTGCATTTTAAGTAAAAGGAGGCTTCATGCGAATCTTATTCATAGTTTTGATTTGGTTGTTGTTAAGCACTCAAAGGGACATCAGGGAGAGATAAGCTTAATTCTCTTTTAGCAGAAGTCATTTGGCATTTAATGTTATGTTGATTATTTTCTCTCAACCTTATTTTATTCGACATCCTTCGATATATAAACATAGTATTTCAAGTCTTTGAAGAGTGCTTCTGCTTCATGTATTAAAATTAATTGAAAGATGGAGATGTTTATTAATTATTTAATTTTTTTTTTTGGCTGCTCTAACTAATTTTTATGTAGCGTGAAACACATCTTCGCTGTTGCTTTCTAGAAAACCATAAAGTTTTGATGTACATTCCATTCTTTGATCAATAAATTCATGGAAACTGTTCCACTTCCTCCTTTACCCCTCAAAACAAAGAAAAGCATCATATACAATCCGTTTTGTCTAAGCATGCTATGGTCACTGTGTTTTCTTACAAGCTTTGGCGCTTTTTCTAGCCAATCTAGAAGGAGGAAGAGGAATTAGAGTTTTTGCTGGGAACCTGCTAAGGCCTTGATGTTTTCTTCCTAATCTTTGACATTTTTCTGGGGAGTGAATTACTAAGCTTCCAGAAAGGGGAAGCTTGATTCCGTGTTGCTGGCACCTCTGTTTCTGCTTCTTGGTAGATTCTGAATAAAGGCTCCAAGAGGTGAAGTCTAGAGATGACCGGAGGGTGGATCAGCCTTTTGGGTCTTCTATATGATTCGGGAACTTTAGCTTCCCTTCTCTTTGGGAATTAGAGTTTGTTGTAGGGGGGATTTCTGCTGAAACTCTTTCTTTTAGGCTATCATGCCCCCAACCTGAGTCCAGCACTTGACAAATGGCTACATATCCCATAGGGATCAACTCAAAAGAGATATGCGAGGCCTTAAACCATAAAGATTTATTTTACTTGCTATCCAAAACAATAGGCATGCAAAGATAAACCAGAGCATTAGTTAAAAAAAAATATATATATATATAAATCCCAGGAGTCAAATTACAACTCCATAATTATGAAACATTCTCTAGACAAGAATTAGTGCCTTTACACACCTTGTGACTCTAGCATTTCGATCTGACTGCTCAATATCTTAAAGACAACAAAGAAACAAAATAGTAAGCTAAAGCCTAATAAGATACTGATACCACCTTTCACTGGATTAAGTAGGAATAATATAATAATACATGAAAAAAAAGATTCAAAAAATCCATCAAATATAACTTTTGAAGTGGTTATGCGATCATAATCTAGCTTTGGGAATAGACAATAAGTTATGAGGTTTAATAAATAACAATTTCTAATATATGCAGCATGATATGGAGGTAACAAATAATTGTTGAGTAGAACTATGGTGTTCTTCCAAAAACATGATTATACAAAACATCAACTTTTCCTCCTGGTCATTGTGACTCTGGCCAAAGTTAATCATGGCAAGGCCGAAAATCATATTCAGTGGTGTGGTGTAGGCCCAATTGAATTATGCATGGTTAATGATCCTTGGGTTAGCATTGATTAATGCATTGCCAATGATCAACCTGCTAGCTAGGCTTGAATATAATATTGCTAACCATCAATCCCACTAGCTAGTCTATTACCCATGATTAAGGTCGCAATCAGGTCAGATCGGATAAGTTTGGGTTGAGTGGGATACATGACAGATCAAAAATTGTCAATCTGAATCTGACATATTTATTTAGTTAAAAATCTAGATCCATACCTGATCATTTTATTAAACAAATCTATAATGAATTGAAATAATTTAATGGGTTAAATGGTTAAGCATTGCTACCCCCACCCTGATCAACCCCATAGGCTAGGCTCAAGTGCTAAGAATCCATTAGCTATGTTTTCCAACACTAGTACCATTCACATTTTACAAACTTTCGAGTCATGAACAAACTATTAAATCACATAAGCATACAAATCCTGTATTTAGAAAAGTAAAAAGAAAGGCTTCCTATATTAAATCACATACACCTTCATTATGAAATCGCGTATTAAATCTCTCTCCTCTTCAAATCCTGTTTCACCCCTTTGTTCCGAACATCAAGCAAGTGCTTTGATGATTGCTCTATCGAATTTTCAAATATCATCATATTGTCTAACATGCATCTAAGCATAAATTTGCCAACCCCAACTAGTTAGGAAGAGATTGGATGGTCATGGTTATGCTATCTATACATAAGTTTCCACTGGCAATGAGCAGCTATAAAATGACCTTGCACGAGATATATTAGATATTGGATCAAAGACATTGTGGCCTTGTATGCAACTATGCATTACGACTTTCGTATTTTGATGCAAACCTGATAAGAAATATTACAACTTAGATAGGCCCACATAACTTTTCAAACTAATTTAAACAAGAAATAGGCCAATCTCAGTCCACTTATTAAGCAAGAAATAGGCTAATCTCAGTCCACTTATAAGTTGCAGCTATATACCTTACCACAGATTTATAGTTATGACCAAGGTTTGTTGTGTTAGTGCATACAGCCCCCATATAGGGGGTATGCTTACAACTTTCTAAAGTCCATCGGCTTATGGTCAAATGATCGTTGGATCCTTTAAGGTTTGCTTCAGGATCATCCAAATCAATCAAAAATTCACCATATACAAAAAGAAACACCAAAGTGCCATGAAAGAAAAATAATTCCCTTAATGTGTAAAATTGAGTGTAAGAGATTCTATTTTTAGGTTTCTAGGGCCTTTACATAAATGGAATTTCATAGGGCCTTTAGAATTAGGAAAAATTATAGTGACATCCCTTCAATTTTTCATTTTTCATACTTACATCCAAAAAATTTTAATTTTTTCTATTAGACTCCAAAACTTAGGTTTTTGTTTAATGTGGCCCAACTGCCCATCCCAATGAAAGTCCATGAGCATGTGATTGCTATATGAGATAAGTTTACCCACAAAATTTTATCAATGCCCTTATTACTTGGATTAGAAGAGGAGTTTGTATTTTGATGGGAATGAAAATCTAAGAGTATATTAGTTATTTCACACTTACAATTACCAGTGTTAGAGCTTGGGCTGACATCTAAGCCACATTACAACCAATTCGTAACTTTTGGGTTCTAATTCGGAAAATTGAAATATTTGGGTATAAATGCAAAACGTGAAAAGTTGGAGTGTCTATGTAATTTTCTCTAGAATTATTGAAACTAGAAAATAAATCAAAAAGGACCAAAATAATTGTAATAGGTTTGAAATCTTTTTATTTTATTTTTTTCCCAAAAGAGAGGGGTCAAACCTGGTTCCGGCCACCCCAATGTAGGTGGGATCCAAACCCTAGTTATTAGGTAGCACAGCCCCAAAACATCATGTTATATGTTAGTTCGCCTTTCTGATAGCAGGGAAGACACATCAAGTGCTTGGCATCATAGTCACATCTCCACCGGGGTAGGTAAACTAACGGTTAATGGCTAACATATGATATATATGGTAATCCATGATTACTACCTCAAAGATGCAAATATTTATCTCTTAGGACTCTTCCAAGGGGTCCTTCCCTTCTTGTCCAGCACAGCTCTCATTCTCTCTTGCCTTTGTGGCCTAAGATGGCTACCTCAACGATTCAGCACCCCCACCTTTCTGTCTCTCTCATGCACACCCTTTTTTTTCCCTAATTTTTGCTTAACTGGCCTTTTTGTTTGGAAATGGCAATGGTTTTGGGGCTCTTTTAATGAAGCTTGCAAGTATGTAGGGAGAATCTTCATTGGCTTACAAACCCTGTTAATTAGTGGTTTGGATCTTCTTTCTTTATTCAATTTTCCAGCATGTAAATAGTGTGTTTTGAAATGTAATGGAGTTTATTTAATTTTTTCAAAATTTATATGTCCTTGCATGTATTAAGTTCAGATAATCTATCATGTCAAAACCAAGTTCAATTCAATAAATTAATTTTATTCAAAAATGCATTATGGTGATTGATCTTATAGGAACATTCCTTTTACTGAGAGAGACCAACAAAAAAGAATGAGGAAACCAAAGGTGTATAAGATCGCCTCTATTTCCTTTGTCCCATACTATCCTTACCCACAAACCTTGAGATGAATTTCGGAACCTCAGCTTTGTACTGATTACACAATCAATGCCCTTCTACTTGATCATCATTTGACCAATGTTAATATGCTTGATGGCAAGTTGAAATTACTTGGAGTGACCTAAAAGGTCTGAGTAAACTGTAACACAATTCTTCTGCATATAGTTTACAATGTACTTAAAGGGAAGGAGAGGAGATGCCTTAACTTCTTGTGATGAACACAGAAGAAATAAAAACCTAGGACGTGCAAGTGGCAATCGTTCTGGATCATTGTAATATGTATATGTAAGTGAGAATTTAATACTCCAAAAGTAATCACATTATAAACTTTGGATTGTAATATCATTGTTTCGAATAAGCTCATGGACTTCAAAACCCAGATTTACCATCCAACTGTTATATTTGATTAGTGAATTTAAATATTAGCTTTAAATAATTGGAAATCAACATGAAACACTACGTGTGATTTTTCCTTTTTCAGGAAGGTTTTATCTTTTCCTTTGTTCTATTTTAGTAGTTGAAGTTATATAATACTGATATGCGATAGAAATCCCCTCAAGCTTCTCATGGAGAGAATGGGTGCAGAATAATTTAGTTTAAATTTTAAGGGTATTGTGGTTCTCAACTGGAATTAAAATTAGATTTAAAATCATATATAAGAGATTAAAAGAGAAATCTAAATAGCCACATCTCTTGATGTATTTGATTTGTAACTAAAATCAAAATCAGAATTGGAATAGGATTTGAATATTAGAGGAGAAAGTATGGAAGGATTGGATTTAAGGGGACTAGAGTATTTCGATTTCCTTCTGAAATGGGAATGGAACTATCTCCAATCCAATAACTGAAATGAGAGTCACTCGTTCTCATTCCAAGGTTCAACTCTCTTCAACCAAATTACGCTCTAAAAAGACTTACTTAACTCATGAGAACAAGAGGAAAAATATGGTCAATCAAAAAATAAATAAATAAATAGCTTATATTTGATTGAAAGTTTCAATTGAGAAATTGAAAAGTTATCTTCCCATACTAATAAGTTTCCCACCTTACATAGGAAATAAAAATCTATGTAAGAATTGAAAAACCAATTTTCTCATGTGCTGGAAATCAAAAAAAAAAAATTGTTAGAAATGCCCTGAATTCTGGTGACTTATATTTTTTTCTCCCTATATTTATTTAATTTATTAAGGACATTAAGATATTTTAGAAAATAGATGCTCGACCATGTAAAAGGCACCTCAAAAAATATATTTTCTTTATCATTTTTTTAATGATCAATCAAATATATTAAAATTATTTTTATAAATATAATACATCAAGATATAACATTCTACGAAATATATTCCGGCGGTAGAGTTTTTTCCACAAGCCAAACAAATCTAAAATAAGGAATATGGCGAGAAGACCAAATGACCTTAGAACTTGCAAGTCCGTTACCTTGGTTCAAGAGACTTGGAAAAGATTGGGGGATTTGGTGGATGGAACCAGCAGTAATCCTCCGGGATTCTTTGAGATAGCTGATATATGAATAACATATATAATATTTCCTAACTCTTAAAACCGAGAGGGAGACGGAGGTTGAAGGGAATCTGTTGGGCTCTCTCTCTCCAGCAGCGCTATGTCAAACCACGCCAAGACAAAACTTCGGGAATCCACCCGTTGTCAGAGCCGTTTCACGTGCATGCTTGTTCCTCCTCCTTAAAAGTTAAGCCCCAACCCCACCCCCGTGCTCTCGCTTGGCTTCTAAACCAGCGGTCTAGTTCTCCTCTCCAACCTCCTAACAAAAAAAAGAAAAAACCATGGCAAGAAAAGTAGAGCCATACACTTCTTTCTTAGCTCTCTCATTCGCTGTGTTACTGCTTTCCCTTGCCGCAGGTAAGAACTAGAAAATCTAGACTTTTTCTGGAATTCTTATAGCCTTTTCTTTTCTCATTCATGTGCCACATTTGCTCGATAAATAAAATAGCTTTTGGGTTGCTTCCTACTTATTTTTCCCCCCCATATTACCGAAATACAAGGTATTTCTTCCATTCTTCCTTTTGGTGATTCTTTAATTTGCTATTCATACAGATGCTAGCATTTGAAGTGATACTAAAATTCTCTCTTGCTTCTTCCTTTGCTTTCTTATTTCCAGTTCAAAAGTGTTCATGAGTTGGTATATTTTATTTTGTAGTAGTTTCATCACTTTTACATTCAGATTGGGACATGCAAAAAGGTTTACTTATGGCCTGCAGTAAATTTTCTTTTTTCAAATATGACACGAAGCTTTACTCGATTGAGAAATGATTCTATGATCCTGAAACATATCTATAGTTGTCACGCTCCCGACCCGAGATTGTGAATCGAGGGTCATGGCAACCACTGCATACTCATAGAAAACTCTTCCCATAAGTATGCAAGGTATCTTATCATGCTATTCTAAAACAATAGCGGAATAATTAATCAATAATTCAAATCTAAAACATAACGATCTAAATTTTTCTTTAATATCTCAATAAATTCAACAATGATTCATAGGCCTTACATCAAATTCAATAAGACTTTCAACCTAAAATAAAAGTATAGGGATTCTGCTTCTGATCACTCTTCCATTCATATCTTGTATCATCTTAATTTCTCAACATCTGCAAAAAAATAATAAAATAAGAGGTAATGAGCTAGACAGCCCAGTAAGCAATGATCACTTTTTAACAGATTTTATCAGGCATTTAAGTAAATAATTATTTATAGAAAATAAGCATATAGAGTTCATCAATTCGAAATCAATTTCAATTATGCAACATAATTCATACCAAATTCATTTGTTTTTCGCAAATTCAAGTTTCTTTCGAGATTTCAATTTCTTTCGTTCTTCAATTCTTTTCGTCAACCATGAGCTATGACCATATTTTTTCTGTGACAGGGTCATAATACCACGTATCTTCTTGCGGTGAGCTGCGAATCATTTGGCAGCAAAGTCCTTCAGAACCGCTGGCTCTCTGGTGGTTTGTCGCTGGTCTCTCTGACGACGTAAACCCTATGGACAAATCAATTGCCAACATATATGCCCCCATTGGCAGGGTCCTTTACATAGTCAGGTTGTCAATTTATATTGTTCTTATATCAGAATTCTTCATAAATCATGTTTCATATTCTAATTTCAATAATAAAACATATAATCATGTAGTATCGAAATCAATCAATATAATACATCATAAAATCAATATGTTCAATCATGCTTCATCATAACATTTTAAATAAGATATTTTCATAACAAAATATCATTCATCCAATTCATGCATCGATTCACAATTCATGTCAGAAAAATACATTATAATTTATCGATAAATCTAGAAAAAGTGAAACATTACTTACCTCGAATGCATTCCAATAAATCCACATAATTCTATAATTTTTTTTTAAAAATTCTGTTCGTAGATCATATCGCGATATCCCATGATCAAACATCCACAATCCTATACAGAATCAATTTCAATAATTAAAAAAAATACGAATACCATATTTCAACGGTTTAGATTAGGTCCGATCATCTAATTTTATCTAATCAAAATCTAATTAGGACCTAAACGATCCAAAGTTTGACTATCAGATCAAATCGAATTCGAAGTGATAGGACCGAGATTTCTTCATCGATTTCATAAAATCAAGTAGAGAGAGACAATTAGAGGAGAGAGAATTTATGAGGTATAATTCGAATTGATCAGGTGACACAATCCAACATTATGATTGGTCCAATATCTCGATTGGTGAAATCAACATGATCAAATCAAGTCATGGCTAGATCGAAATCATGGATGATCAAATCTAAAGATTCATGGTCTGATTAAGGTGGGTGCCAGTACGCTGTCTGACAACCATGGATCAGGATTCTTCATTAGAATCAGATCAGGACTATTAAAATTTTTTTTTTCATTCACTAATCTTTCTAGAGAAAGAATATTTTAGAGAGAGAAAATTCTAGAGAAAAAAAATTCTAGAGAGAGAAAATTTTAGAGAGAAAAAACTCATCTTGAATTCTTCAGACAATATGATTCAATAAATCTGATCGATCAGATCAAATCATGCTAAGATTATCATGTGGATAATTCAATAAAATCATGAAAAATAGAATCTTAAAAATACCTAATCTGATCAAAGTGGATGTCGGTATACCGTCCGACGATCAGAGATCAAAAATCCATCACGAGGATCATTTAAATTTATCATCATTCTTCTCAAAATTCTAAAAATCTTAGGAGATAGAAATAATCTAGAGTAAAAATTTTAGAGAGAAAAAGTTCAATTTTAGAGAGAGAAAATACTAGTTCAGGCTGAAGGGAAAGAGGGAAGAGAAAGAAACTCTCTTTCTCATATTTTATTATTTATATCATTATTTATTAATTATTCTATTTTATTTTTTCTTTCTTCTTCTTCTTTTTTTTTCTTTTTCTTCACGGAAGAGAGAGGAGAGAAAATTCTATTTATTGTTATTATTTTATTTTTCTTCTTCTTCTTCTTCTTTTCCTTTTTCTTTTCTTTTTCTTTTTCTTTTCTTTTCCTTCTTTTTCTTTTCTTTTCCTTCTTCTTTTCTTTTTCTTTTTCTTTTCCTTCCTTCTTCCTGTGGGTTCCTTTGGGCCGAAATAGGGGATCTCACAATCCCCTGTTGGCTGGCCGATCGGTGGTGCAACCGGCGTGGGGTGGCCGTCGGTAGGAGGGGGTGACCCAACGACAAGAGGAGGGACAAACCGGTGGTCGGCGGTGACCTCCGATGTCGAAAATCAAAGAAAACGGTAAAAATAAAGGTTTCTTCCGCAATAAAATCCGGCGACTCCGATCGCCGACGAGCGTGCACACAGGCATGGGAATGAAAGGGGAGAAGAGAGGAAGGGGAGGAGGCTTACCTCCGATGCCGGCGAGGCTTTTCCGGCGAGCAATTGGACGGGCACAGAGATGGATCTCCGCGGTGATTTTTTGGTGATTGCCGCCGATTGGATCTCAGGTCTTTGGTGGAAAGGAGAGAGGAGGGATCTCCTCCTTAAATAGAGCCGGAGGGAGCTCTTTTCCGACTCTGATTGGGAGCCGGTGAACGGAGGAAGAAGACTCCCTTCGGGAGTTCTTCTCCTCTATTTTTCTTCTTTTTTTTTTGTTTGGGCTTTGGTGGGCTGGGATTCTTACTCGGACTGGGTCATCACATTCTTCCCTTCTAAAAAAAATTTTGTCCTCGAAATTTTTCTTGCTTGAGTCTTCGTATTTCCTTACTTGAATCTCATCCACAAATATTTTAATATTCTAATTCTTGATATAAATTCATTCTTAAATTATTTCATAAGGAAAAAGTAAATACATCAAATATTGATCTGAAATGGAACCATCCATTTTCTTATTTATCAAGATCAACATCTCAAAGATTTTCAATATTTCAAGATTTCAAAATTATGATCTCATTTTCTGTAAAAATTAATGTTCAATATCTCATGACTCAAATTAAAATCAAATCTATTTCTTGTGAATAGAAGAAGGTCAATGTCTCTATTCTTGCATAAGAACTTTATTCATCATCATCATTCATTTTTTTTAATATTATCCACTCTTAATTTCAACCTATCATAAGATAGAAAAAATATACTTATGTGAATCATATGATGACATCCCAATCAATCAAAATTCAAAATATTTTCTCTTATTCGTACTTTCAAAGGTTGAAGATTTATCATTTCAATCTCATTCTCAAACTTTTAATATTTTAATTTTTGATACAACTTCATCATTAAGTCATTTCATAAAGATCAATATCACCATTGTTGATTGAATCAATATCACTATTTCTAGTCATCAAAATTTTCTTACTCAAACCCTCAAACTTTTAAATATTCTAATTCTTGAAACAAATTTTATCATTAAGTCATTCCATAATAAAAATCAATAACTCAAAAATTGATCTAAATCAAAACTATATTTTTCTTATAATCAAAATCAATGTCTCTATTCTAAGTAAGTATATCAATTTTCTTTATCTAAACATTAACAACTCTTAATTAATCAATTTATTATCAAATTAAATTATAAATAACTCCAATCCATCTTTTGTAGAATAATCATCAATATCAGTAGATAACCTCAATCTTTTTTATTCAGTCAGAGAAATAATAATAATCAAAAGAGTTCAAACTTCAAATTTTATTATACCCTGGAGCTAAATATTTGAGTATAATAATTTAAGATCAAAATCATCATTCGATAAATGATCTCAAATTCTTCCTAATAAATAAAAAATTATAAAATTTAATTTTAGGATAGAGAAAATTTATCTCTAAATATTCTAAATCTAAAATCAAAAATCAAGGGTCCACTCATCCTAAAATTAAGATGCTAAATATTTTTGTAGCATAGTAGGTGGAAGCACTACTTATCATATTAGGATATCTAAAATAATTCAAAATTTTTTAAAATATTATTTTTTTTAATATCAATGAATTTTTTGTATCAAACTATATCATCTATCATAATTCTTTAACTCAAAGAATCAACATTCCTGACTTACTCAAAGTAATCCAGATTACCATGCTTCCGCTACGCACTCGGATCTAACAATCAAAATTTCTTAGCTTCACCAAAAAAAATTTTGATCAAATTATTTTTTTATCTTATCAATAGAAAAGATCTAAAATTTTAAATTTTAATTGAAGTCAAAGATTAACTTTCGATTCTCATTCATACTTTTACTGGTGTACAATAATCTTGATTAACCCTTGAGTCCAATATCATATTTAAACCATCATATAGATTTACTATAATCAATATGAATCAAATCTTAATTCTCATATCAATTTAATTTGATAAATTTTCAAACTAAAATTCTTATAAGTCAAATCAATGAAAAAAAATCCTTCGATGCTCCACCAAATTTGGACATAATCAGAATATATATAAGAATTTTAAATCATTATTTTTTTTCTAAAATTTCTATCATTATGATCTTCAATATCTATCAAATATCCTTTCATAACAATCATACAAACTTCAAAAAAATCAAATCTCCATTTAATAGTAGATTCAATTAGGGACCTCGTTAACAAAAGCAAAGGAACTCCATATCAATTCCTAAATCCAAAATTTCTAAATTGTAAATTCACATGGATCCCTTAATCTGAAATAAATATAAATTAGATCTTTTATCTTAATCTAAAGATATCAATTTTTTATTAACAACCTCAATAATAATATCAGAAAATCTCTTGATCAACTTAGATACGAAATCTTTAAATTAAAATTTCATACACATCATGTAGTCTCCAAGAGGCATAATAAGATCTATTATCTAGATCTAAGGATGATGATTAAAGATTCCAGTACGATGAATATCCTACAATCTCAAAATCAATTTCATCAATAAGAAATAGGCTTCTTTGCAATATCTCCAAATATGCATTCATCCTAATATGCCACTTTATATATGATCTACATACCAAGTTCACTTTCGATAAATATTCCAATCAAGCATCATAAAAAAAAATTTTCTTAGCCCATTCTGGAACAATATTTTATTATCAAATCTTTATCTTGCCAATAATAGTCAACTTCTCAATTAAAAGTAATATCATAGTATTATTCTCACATCGAATTTGAACTTACGATTCACTTGAATAACCAATGATCAAATTAATAACTATAATGCACAATAAAATTTTATGTCAATCCTTTTGTGATTACCTTCAATCAAAATCTAACTAATCATATCATGATCTATAGATTATCCATCATATTTCAAACTCCATATATCATAATCTCTTGCGACTCTTTTTATACATAATCTCAATGTTAAATCAAAAATTATAAAGATTTCTCCCACTACAATCATCAAAGATCTACACCATAATGTCCTTAGTGTCTATCCACTAACACTCCTTCTATACACATCTTAGTTCATCTACTAATGCTCTGATACCACTTTAATTGTCACGCCCCCGATCCGAGATAGTGAATCGACGGTCATGGCAACCGCCGCATACTCATAGAAAACTCTTCCCATAAGTATGCAAGGCACCTTATCATGCTATTTTAAAACAACAGCGGAATAATTAATCAATAATTCAAATCCAAAACATAACGATCTAAATTTTTCTTTAATATCTCAATAAATTCAACAATGATTCATAGGCCTTACATCAAATTCAATAAGACTTTCAACCTAAAATAAAAGTATAGGGATTCTGCTTCTGATCACTCTTCTATTTATATCTTGTATCATCTTAATTCCTCAATATCTGTAAAAAAATAATAAAATAGGAGGTAATGAGCTAGACAGCCCAGTAAGCAGTGATCACTTTTCAACATATTTCATCAGGCATTTAAGTAAATAATCATTTATAGAAAATAAGCATATAGAGTTCATCAATTCGAAATCAATTTCAATTATGCAACATAATTCATACCAAATTCATTTTTTTCTGAAAATTCAAGTTTCTTTCGAGATTTCAATTTCTTTCGTTCTTCAATTTTTTTCGTCAACCATGAGCTATGACCACATTTTTCTTATGGCAGGGTCATAACATCGCATATCTTCTTGCGGTGAGCTGCGAATCATCTGGCAGCAAAGTCTTTCGGAATCGCTGGTCTCTCTGACGGTTTGTCGCTGGTCTCTCTGGTGACGTAAATTCTCAGGATAAATCAATTGCCAACGTATATGCCTCCATTGGTGGGGTCCTTTATATAGTCAGGTTGTCAATTCATATTGTTCTTATATCAGAATTCTTCATAAATCATGTTTCATATTCTAATTTCGATAATAAAATATATAATCATGTAGTATCGAAATTAATCAATATAATGCATCATGAAATCAATATGTTCAATCATGCTTCATCATAACATTTCAAATAAGATATTTTTATAACAAAACACCATTCATCCAATTCATGCATCGATTCACAATTCATATCAAAAAAATATATTATAATTTGTTGATAAATCTAAAAAAAGTGAAACATTACTTACCTCGAACGCATTCCAATAAATCCATATAATTCTTTAAAATTTCTTCCAAAAATTTTGTTCGTAGATCATATCGCGATATCCCATGATCAAACATCCAGAATCCTATACAGAATCAATTTCAATAATTAGAAAAAATACGAATACCATATTTCAATGATTTAGATTGGGTCCGATCATCTAATTTCATCTAATCAAAATCTAATTAGGACCTAAACGATCCAAAGTTTGACTATCAGATCAAATCGGATTCGAAGTGATATATAGGACCGAGATTTTTTCATCGATTTCATAAAATCAAGTAGAGAGAGACAATTAGAGGAGAGAGAATTCATGAGGTATAATTCGAATTGATCAAGTGACACAATCCAACATTACGATTGGTCCAATATCTCGATTGGTGAAATCAACATGATCAAATCAAGTCATGGCTAGATCGAAATCATGGATGATCAAATCTAAAGATTCATGGTCTGATTAAGGTAGGTGCCAGTACGCTGTCTGACAACCATGAATCAGAGTTTTTCATTAGAATCAGATTAGGACTATTAGAAGAAATTTCTTCATTCACTAATCTTTTTAGAGAGAGAATCAATCAAGAGAAAGAACATTTTAGAGAGAGAAAATTCTAAAGAGAGAAAAAACTCATCTTGAATTCTTCAGACAATATGATTCAACAAATTTGATCGATCAGATCAAATAATGCTAAGATTATCATATGGATAATTCAATAAAATCATGAAAAATAGAATCTTAAAAATACCTAATCTGATCAAAATGGATGTCGGTGTACCGTCCGACGATCAGAGATCAAAAATCCATCACGAGAATCATTTAAATTCATCATCATTCTTTTCAAAATTTTAGAAATCTTAAGAGAGAGAAATAATCTAGAGAGAGAATCTTAGAGAGAGAAAGTAGAGAGAGAAAGTCTAATTCTAGAGAAAGAAAATACTAGTTCAGGCTGAAGGGAGAGAGAGAAGAGAAAGAAACTCTCTTTCTCATATTTTATTATTTATATCATTATTTATTAATTAATTTATTTTATTTTTTCTTTCTTCTTTTCTTTCTTTCTTTTTTTTTTTCTTTTTCTTCACGGAAGAGAGAGGAGAGAAAATCCTATTTATTGTTATTATTTTATTTTTCTTCTTCTTCTTCTTCTTTTCCTTTTTCTTTTCTTTTCTTTTTCTTTTCTTTTCCTTCTTTTTCTTTTCTTTTTCTTTTCTTTTCCTTCTTCTTCTTTTCTTTTTCTTTTTCTTTTCCTTCTTCCTGTGGGTTCCTTTGGGCCGAAATAGGGGATCTCACAATCCCCTATTGGCTAGCCGACCAATGGTGCAACCGGCGTGGGGCGGCCGTCGGTAGGAGGGGGGCGACCCAACGACAAGAGGAGAGCCAAACCGGTGGTCGGCGGTGACCTCCGACGTCGGAAATCAAAGAAAACGACAAAAATAAAGGTTTCTTCCGTAACAAAATCTGGCGACTCTGGTCGCCGGCGAGCGTGCACACAGGCATGGAAAGGAAAGGGGAGAAGAGAGGAAGGGGAGGAGGCTTACCTCCGACACCGACGAGGCTTTTCCGGTGAGCAATTGGACGGGCACAGGGATGGATCTCCGCGGTGGTTTTTCAATGATTGCCGCCGACTGGATCTCAGGTCTTTGGTGGAAGGGAGAGAAGAGGGATCTCCTCCTTAAATAAAGCCGGAGGGAGCTCTTTTGCGACTCCGATTGGGAGCCGGTGAATGGAGGAAGAAGACTCCCTTCGGGAGTTCTTCTCCTCTGTTTTTCTTCTTTTTTTTTTTTTTTGTTTGGGCTTTGGTGGGCTAGGATTCTTACTCGGACTGGGCCATCACAATAGTGTTTACAAGAAATATTTTAAATTATTTTAATTTTTTCCCAAAAGTTCCATCTGCTTGTTCTCTGTTTCTGACCTTGATGACAAGCTCATGCTATATTGAAAGTTTCTTTTTTTACCAGACCGTAATCTAGTTCAAATTAGATAGTGAATCAGTACCAATTTTTAGCATGCTATTTATCTATATTGATGTTACTTAGTGCATCGCATCAACAAAAAGAAATGTAACTTAGTAATTTGTATCTCACAGGGGGAGCAGTTGCATCACCACAGGGACAGGTAAATCTCAAAATCCTTGTAAGTTAGCAAATTGTTTTCTGTCTCAAGGAAGCACTACAAAGTTTTGCAGCCAGTGAGGTTAAAGAAGAGGAGATTGATGTGCAGTGGATTTCGTTTTGTTGTTGCAGAAAACTTGGTGCGTGGCCAAACCTTCATCAGATGAAGCTACTCTGACTGCAAACGTAAACTATGCTTGCTGTACTGCAAAAGGGCAATCCTTGTTTTTACCCAGACAACCTCAAGTCTTATGCTTCAGTTGCCATGAACCTCTACTACCAAGCCCGAGGCGAGAACTACTGGAACTGCCACTTCAAGAACTCTGGGCTCGTCACAATAACAGATCCAAGTAATTTTCCAATTCCATGCACTCCAAGTTCACCTCTCCACTCTGATTCACCTAACTCAAAATAACAGGATCTCTAGTCTGCTTAGCCTAGGTTACATATAGAGGCCAACAAAGAATGCCAAAGTTCTGACAGGTTTTATACGCACAAACAAGAATATTAGAAAATATGTTAAAAATATGAATAGTTATAGGAAAGTAAAATTATGAATAGTTATAGGAAAGTCAAAAGAAAGAACAAGTTTTTATTAATTTTTTTCTTCAGTTTTTATGAAATGACTTAGTGGTAACCAAGCGTAAACGAAGAATCTCTCTTTCTTCAGTATTTCCAATCTTTAATCCCTTGTATAAATGAAATAAACGTGAGATACTAGCCTACGATAAGCTGATTTTAGTATGATAAGTAAATTCCTCATCCACTAGGAGAGTTCTGACATTTCGTGTCTCTCCGCAAGTATAGAAAACTAGTGAGGATGTAGTAATATTGTAATATTTTGTCCCCCAATAGACTGTCCAAATCTGACAATTATTGGAGCGTTGCCAAGGCAGTTGTGATCTCATACTTGAGAGACTACATTGATTTATCACATTACGTGCAGCACATCAATTTTCTCCCTGCTATCTCAAAAAAAAAAAAAAAAAAAATCTCCCTGCAACATCCAAAAGCAAATGGAGTTTGTTGGCAATAGCTATATATTTTCAAGATTTTAATCCCATAGGATGGAGCTGTTTTGATTTTTTTATAGAATGGGATGCACCACCATCCCACCCTATCCCTGGGAAAGGAGATATCCTAAGATATTCCGATTGGGACGTTGACAAAATGGCTCTATCCTGACATATGAGATGATATTCCGTCCCAGTGACCCACAGGACATCCCGTCAGATCCTGAATCCTTACCTTTTTTTTTTTTTTTTTTTTTCTACTCAAAATCCCGTGAGTATTTTGCTGCTGCCCAACTGCTCTAAATAAGGTTATTTATCAATCCATGTCAGCCAAGGTGAACCAACATTTTACAAGTCCAACTGGCAGGGAAACTGCTTAAAATGGCAAAATCATACATAGGTCGTGATAGCAATCAGTAACTTACCAAGCTCCATAGAACATCCAACAGTATTACCCAGATTAATGAAACATATTACTTTGTTTTCAACATTCAATATGAGGATATAAATATCCGCAATATCAAGGTTGCATATACAGTTTCCTGTAATTGACCATGTGACCCCCCCTCAGCTATTGCCACATTGAAATAAATGAAACAAAAGCCCCTCAGTGAAGTTGAGAACAGACAGAAATCCCGTGATATCAGGCATGTCTCAATCTAGCACCCAATGCAATGCATCGTTTCATCATTCATAACAAAATAGGCATGTTAACCAGAGAGTGGGACGGAGCATATGTTGTGTCAGCATTCGCACCTTCTGATGACAGTTGATCGGAGTGAACATGCTGCTGTCATCATCAAAATCACCTCTTTTACTAAATGAAGCATTACAAACGCTTCTTCTCGAGGGCAGACGTTGCCTGCTGTTGTCTCCTCTTTCATGCTGGCATTTTGCCTGGGAACGCCCACCTCAACAGCCTCTCCCACCCATAACATCCCAGAAACATGAGGGCAGCCCATAACATCAGCTTCTCCCTCGTGCCAACTGGCCGCGGCTCACGTTTCAGCCAGTCATTCGGGTCCCTAAACAAATATGAAGTGATCACTGTGAAGAAACTGTAAGAACCCAGATTTTTTTTTCTCCCACATGAATCTTAAAGCATGCAGTAAAAAAAATAGAAATTTTGGAGCCAGCACATGCTCTACACGTGCTAGGCTGTGGGCAGAGAGCGTGGAACCGGAAGAACTCGTGAAGGAGTTCTTCTCCCAATCTAATCCAAATACCATCTAAAAATCGGATTGAAATCGAATAGAAACTCTCTCTTTAGAGATCTATTTAAGGACCTCAACCCCTTGATTCATCATCATGGAAAATCACCAAAGATCGCTGTTTTTTTCCCCTGATTTCATCCTGTTCATCAATGGAATAATCTCATTTTAGCTACCGAAAATCGGATCAAATCTCTTCAAAAATCAAGTAAATCTCTTCTCTCTTATTCTCTTAATCTTTTAAGGGTTTTAATCTTGAATCTTTGTGGAATTTTCTGCTGAAAATTCACTAGAAAATCACTATTTTTTGGATCCCCTATTTTTCCATGTGGTTTTGATTTTTTTTTTTCCATCATTGGTTGTCGCTGTTGGCCACCAGACCCGACTGCTCGGCATCATCGAGGACTGCCCCATCGGCCTGAGTGGTGGTCGGTTGGGGGAGAGGATCTCCTCACCGGGAACAAGGGGGAGCAAGAGCTCCCCTGTTCTATGAAAGAAACGAGGGAGAGAGGGATGCGAGTTCCCTCTCCCGTGAAAGGAGAAAGAAAAGAAAAGAGAAAAGAAAAAGAAGAAAAAAGAAAAAAGAAAAGAAAGGAAAAAGAAAAGGAAAAAAAGAGAAAAAAAATGAGAGAGAGTTCTCTCTCTTTCCTCTCTCCTCTCTCTACCTTCTCTCTCCACTTTCTCTCTATAGATTCTTTCTCCATTTTTTTTTCTAAAATTTTCTCTCTCTAGCCTTTTTCTCTTTCTTCATGAATTTCTCTCTCTAAAGTCTTTCTACTCTCTCTCTAATTGCTTCACGGATCCTAGGACAAACTTGAGATGCAAATAAGATGATCTGAAATATCTTCGAAATTTGTGCAGTAGGTCGGATCTCAATCCGGTCTTTATTTAAAATTTATAACATTGATCATAGTTAATTCATATTGAGTCACCTTGATATCACCTCTAATAATTTCGATCATGATTGCCTCATCTGAAAGATATGGAGATTCTCTCTCCACTTTCTCTCTCTATTTTTTCTCTTTAAAATTTTCTGTCTTTTCATAATTTTTCTTTCTAGAAGTCTTATGGACCAGTGGAGGATCCTGACACTTAGACAAATTTCAATCTTGGTTGATCCTAAGAGAGGTCCTGAAATTATATTATTAGGATCATTTATTTATAATTTCTCCATACATGATTTTTATGTTTGATCATGGTCATATGGAGATGCGACTATCTGCATAAAATGTCGAACGAAATATCTTATTTTCAAAATTCATAAATCAAAGAGTTCATTGATTCTTATACTTGGATTAATCACCGATAAAGATAAAAATCTCTATACATGATCACCATTATATATACAATATACTATTTTTATTGTTGGATTTGTATCTTTAGTTTTATATCGTTGGATTCGTGTTGATGGATCATCATGTTGAGATACTATGGTTTCTCGTATGATTTTTCAATGTACATATATCGTGTGTTAATATGTATATATGCTAGTGATTGATGATATAATTATATTGATATGACATATCTAATTTGATCACACTATAAATCAGAATTGATTTGGTGAAATCAACATATAATAATTAAATGAAAAAGATATAGTTTGGACTAACCTCATCATGTGGAACAATCGACTAGGAGCTTTTGCCTGGGATAGCCTGCCAGGTGCTTATGCCTAGGATAACCTCCACGGGCTTATACGTGGATCAGCCGACTAGGAGTTTACATCTGGGACAGTCCGTCAGGAGCTTGTGCCTGGGACAGCCTCCCACGGACTTTCATATGTGGGATAACCAGCCAGGAGCTCATGCTTGGGACAGTCTTGAAAGGCTTATGAGTGAAAAATTGATTGGATGGAGATTGAGGATGATCTTGGTTAGTCCAAAGCCGGAAAGAAAAAAGATTAAAGATCATGTGATTATGAAAAGAGAAATAAAGGATAAAATATGAAGCCAATACTGAATAAAAGTGTTTTATGTGTTAACATATGATGATGCATCTCTTGATAAGATAAATAATTTATAGATATTTATATTATTCTGGATATTGAATATGAAATTTTATGTTTTATTACTTATCCTTATTTTCAGATTATATTATTATATTAGTGTGATATAAAAATTTTTACTGGACTGCAAAGCTTACACCCCTCCATTTTTTTTCTTCTTAATGTTACAGGATGCTCATGATTAGCTATGATTTGGATTTGCGAGTGAGCGGATGTATGGATAGAGCGTTATTGATACCTGATCAGAGGATTGAAGGAATTTAATTTATAATTATGCAAGTTTCACTAGTTATTATTGAAATTAGATATTATGGATGTTGAGGTTGTAATGAATTATTTTAGGCCTTGGATATTCTTTAGGGCTTGTCCTAAAAAGTATGCGGCCATCACGTATCCGACCTGGATATTGAGTTCGGGGCGTGATGGAGTGGTTTCAGAGCTTAGGTTTAAGATCACTAGAGATTATGAAGTGATATCAAAATTTTATGTAAGATCAATAGGATGTGACAGAGTGATATCAGAGCTTAGGTTTAAGGTCACTAGGGACTGACATAAGTGATATCAAAACTCTGAGATTATAATCAATAGAGGATAATAGATAATATCAAAGCTTAAGATTATGATCATTAAGGATGTGATAGAATGATATTAGAGTTTATATTATGATCACTAGAGAATATGACTTAAGTGGTATTTAATCTTAAAGTTATAATTATTCAAGATTGTGACTTTAGTGATATTTAAACATAGGTTATAATCATGAGGAACATGATAGACATAAAAGAAAGGATTCAATATTTAGATTTTGAATCAATAGATACTATCATAAAATTTATGCATAAGTGGCATATGATATCTATAATAGAATTGATGAGTTATATCTTGGATTTCAATTAATAGGGTTGACCTAAGTTTGAGAAGTGTTGACCCTGAAATGAAGAGGAAGATATTGATATGTTGTGTTGAGTATACTTGATGATTTTTGAATGCGAAACTTATATGGGTGAAGATCATGATAACTTTTCTGATTTTGATGTTAATTTTTCGAGCATTATAAAATTTTTGGACTTATCAGAAGGAAGTTAGTTAGGATGTGGTCTAAGAAGAAATTACATCATATGAGAGAGAAATATTTTTGAGCATTGAATTTATAAGAGGTCATATATGAAACTTAATTTTAGATAAAAAA
Organism: Elaeis guineensis; assembly: GCF_000442705.2. Taxonomy (NCBI): domain Eukaryota; kingdom Viridiplantae; phylum Streptophyta; class Magnoliopsida; order Arecales; family Arecaceae; genus Elaeis; species Elaeis guineensis. The sequence continues at coordinate 47,395,114 of NC_026006.2, read as the reverse complement.
TATACTTGGATTTTATTATGAGAATATGAAATATACGTCTTGGTGAAATCTTTGGTTATTCAAAATATCATATTTGGATCTGATTTCTTGATCTTTCAAGTTATGTTGAATTTCAAATCAAAAGTTTACTTTTCTAAGTGGATCTAAAATATTTTGATATTATTTATTAAATTTAATAAGAAAATTAGTTTTGTTAGAGTATGATATACACATTATAATAAAATCTTTAATAATTTATATTTCTATCTTTGGATTAGATTTCTTACTTTTTCTTGTGATTATTGAAGATAGTGGACTGTAATTCAAGTCAGAGTTTGGATTTCTGAGTTGTTCTAAGATACCTTATTATTGTTAAATTTTGAATGACTTATATAAGTCTTAACATATAAGGGATAAGATATTTTACATGGATTTATCTATTAATGCTAAGGATTGTGATGAAAAGAGCTTTACAAGAAATAACCATATTGATTTTACTTATAAAAATGTTGACTTGAGTTCTTCTAGTTTGTTCAAGTTGGAGTAAATTCTTTTGCAAAGAAAGGTTGGTTTGAAAGTTGTCTAAATGATTGTAAGGTAAATTGAAGGTTAACTCAAATTAATTCTAAACATATCGGATTCTTGAGGAGTGATAAAGCTTATGCAATGATTTTAAATATAGAAAGTGGATGAAGATTTAATTATGATATGCTATGCCCAAGGGATAGTAAAGACAAAAAAACTTAAAATTTTACTCTAAGTTTTATATAAAAATTGAAGGTTGGATCTACCTTTAATTGATCTAACATACAAGGATATTTTTATCTTTGATAAACTTATATAATTTGGTAAGTTAAGATCAGCATGTGCAGTAAAAGTGTGATGATTTAAATTGATTAAAAATATTAATCTTTTAAAATAAAAAATATTATGATGGAATACATTAGTTGCAAATAAGAAAGAATTTTATTAATAATGAAAGGATGCTACTGGTATTTTTGACCTAATCTGCTCACAGATATGCAATTTTGTCGATAGGTCATTTCATTATAGATAATGCTAAGAAACTCTAGATATCTCAAGTTTACTATTAATAGCTTGATAGTTCTTTTGTTAGTTTAAACCTAGAATATCTTGACACAGATCTCATTTTTTAAAATTTAATATTGTTGCTCGAACTGACATAGAAGGTTGAGATTTTCTTAAGATGAAAGTCTATCTGTTAAATCTGTTGGAAGGTCAAGAGAAGAAAGAAATCGATGATTGTGAAGAGTGCCCAATGTTCGATCTTTCTTATTTTCTATCATAGGTAGTCTGAGACAATTATGAATTTTAAGTGGAATGTATTGGATAAATAACTTTGGTATTTTAATATAAGGTCAAAATGTTACCGTTCTTCAAAAAAATTGAGAAATAAATATAAAAAAAATAAATTTGAGATTTCAAATAATTTTATGTTATCAAGATTATGAGGAAAAAAAATAATATGCAAGACATTATTGGAAACTTGAGAATAATATGAAGAATGTATACTTTGAAATATGTATCTCAAATAATACAACTAAATTTCGAGGATGAAATTATTTTAAGGAGGGGAGAATGTAAGAACCCAGATTTTTTTTTCTCCCACATGAATCTTAAAGCTTGCGATAAAAAAAAATTAAAATTTTGGAGCCAACACGTGCTCTGCACATGCTAGGCTGTGGGCAGAGAGCATAGAACCGAAAGAATACATGAAGAAGTTCTTCTCCCAATCCAATCCAAATACCACCTAAAAATCTGATTGAAATCGAATTGAAACTCTCCCTTTAGAGATCTATTTAAGGACCTCAACCCGATGATTCATCATCATGGAAAATCACCAAAGATCGCTGTTCTTTTTCCTTGATTTCATCCTGTTCATCGGTGAAATAATCTCATTTTAGCTATCGAAAATCGGATCAAATCCCTTCAAAAATTAGGTAAATCTCTTCTCTCTTATTCTCTTAATCTTTTAGGGATTTTAATCTTGAATCTTTATGAAATTTTCTGCTGAAAAATCACTAGTTTTTGGATCCCCTATTTTCCCATGTGGTTTTGATTTTTTTTCCATCGCTAGTTGTCACCGTCAGCCATCGGACCTAGCCGCTCGACGTCATCGAGGACTGCCTCATCGATCTGAGTGGTGGTCGGCTGGGGGGGAGGATCTCCTTATCGAGAATAAGGGGAGCAAAAGCTCCCCTGTTCTGTGAAAAAAATGAGGGGGAGAGGAATGCGGATTCCCTCTCCCGTGAAAGAAGAAGAAAAAAAAAGAGAAAAGAAAAAGAAGAAAAAGGAAAAGGAAAAAGAAAAGAAAAAAAAGGAAAAAAAATGAGAGAGAGTTCTCTCTCTTTCCTCTCTCCTCTCTCTACCTTCTCCCTCTCCACTTTCTCTCTATAGATTCTCTCTCCACTTTTTCTTTCTAAAATTTTCTCTCTTTAGATATTTTCTCTTTCTTCATGAATTTCTCTCTCTAAGATCTTTCTACTCTCTCTCTAATTACTTCACGAATCTTAGAACAAACTTGAGATGAAAATAAGATGATCTGAAATCATTTCAAAATTCGTATAGTAGGTTGGATCTCAGTCCGATCCTTATTTAAAATTTATAGTATCGATCATAGTTAATCTATATTGAATCATCTTGATATGATCTCTAATAATCTCGATCATGATTGCCTCATTTTAAGGATACGGAGATTCTCTCTCTATTTTCTCTCTCTACTTTCTCTCTTTAAAATTTTATATCTCTCTCATGATTTTTCTCTCTAGAAGTCTTATGGCCCAATGGAGGGTCCAGATACTTAGACAAATTTCAATCTTAGTTGATCCTAGGAGAGGTTCTGGAATTATGTTATTAGGATCGTTTATCCATAATTTTTTCATACATAATTTTTATGTTTGATCATAGTCATGTAGAGATGCGACTGTTTGTGTAAGATGTCGAGCGGAATATCTTGTTTTCAAAATTCATAAATCAAAGAGTTCATTGATTCTTATGCTTGGATCAATCATCAATAAAGGTGAGAATCCCTATACATAATCATCATTATATATACTATTTTTATTGTTGGATTTGTATCTTTAGTTTTATATCATTGGATTCGTGTTGATGGATTATCATGTTGAGATACTATGGTTTCTTGTATGATTTTTCAATGTACATATATCATGTGTTAATATGTAGATATGCCAGTGATTGATGATATGATTATATCAATATGACATATCTAATTTGATCACACTATAAATCAGAATTGATTTGGTGAAATCAACATGTAATAATTAAATAAAAAAGATGTGGCTTGAACTAGCCTTGTCATGTAAAACAATCGGTCAGGAGCTTATGCCTGGAATAGTCTGCTAGGAGCTTATGCCTAGGACAGCCCCCACAGGCTTATACGTGGATCAACCAGTCAGGAGCTCATGCCTGAGACAGTCCATCAGGAGCTTATGCCTGGGATAGCCCTTCATCGACTTTCATATGTGGGACAGCCAATCAGGAGCTCATACCTGGGATAACCTTGAAAGGCTTATGAGTGAAAAATTGATCGGATGGAGATTGAGGCATGATCTTGGTTAGTCCAGAGCCAGAAAGAAAAAGGGTTAAAGATCATGTGATTATGAAAAGAGAAATAGAAGATAAAATATGAAACTAATACTGAATAAAAGTATTTTATCTGTTAACATATGATGATGCATCTCTTGATAAGGCAGATAACTTATGGATGTTTGCATTATTCTGGATATTGAACATAAAATTTTATATTTTATTATTTATTTTTTTTTTAGATTATATTATTATATTAGTGTGATATGAAAATTTTTACTAGACTGTAAAGCTCATACCCCCCCCCATTTTTTTTTTCTCAGCATTATCGAATGCTCATGATTGGCTATGATTTGGATTTATGAGTGAGCGGATGTATGGATAAAGTATCATTGATATCTGATCAAAGGATTGAAGGAATTTAATTTATAATTATATAAGTTTCACTAATTATTATTGAAATTTGACATTATGGATGTTGAGGTTATAATGAATTATTTTAGGCCTTGCATATTCTTTAGGGCTTATCCTAAGGAGTGTGTAGCTATCACGTATCTGATCCAGATATTGGGTTCAGAATATGACAGAGTAGCATCAGAGCTTAGGTTTAAGATCACTAGAAATTATGAAGTGATATCAAAACTTTATTTATAATCAATAGGATGTGACAGAGTGGTATCAGAGCTTAGGTTTAAGGACACTAGGGACTGTGATATAAGTGATATCAAAATTCTGAGATTATAATCAATAGAAGATAATAGATAATATCAGAGCTTAAGGTTATGATCATTAAAGATGTGATAGAATGATATTAGAGTTTAGGTTATGATTACTAGAGAATATGACTTAAATGATATTTGATCTTAAGATTATAATTATTTGGGATTATGATTTTAGTAATATTTGAACTTAGATTATGATCATGAGGAACATGATGGACATAAAAGAATGGATTCAATATTTGGATTTTGAATCAATAGATACTATAATAAAATTTATGCATAAGTAGCATATGATGTCTATAATAGAATTGACGAGTTATATTTTGGATTTCAATTAATAGGGTTGATCTAAGTATAAGAAGTGTTGACTCTAGAATGAAGAGGGAGATATTGATGTGTTGTGTTGAGTATACTCAATAATTTTTGAATGCAAAACTTATATAGGTGAAGGTCGTGATAACTTTTTTAATTTTGATGTTAATTTTTTGAGCATTATAAAATTTTTGGACTTATCAGAAGGAAGTTAGTTGGGATGTGGTCTAAAAGAAATTACATCATATGAGAGAGAAATATTTTTGAGCATTGAACCTATAAGAGGTCATATATGAAACTTAATTTTAGATAAAAAATATACTTGGATTATATTATGAGAATATGAGATATATATCTTGGTGAAATCTTTGGTTATTCAAAATATCATATTTGGATCTGATTTCTTGATCTTTCAAGTTGCATTGAATTTCAAATCAAAAATTTACTTTTCTAAGTGGATCTAAGGTATATTGATATTGTTGTTAAATTGAATAAGAAAATTAGTTTTGTTAGATTATGATATACACGTTATGATGAAATCTTTAATAATTTATATTTTTATCTTTGAATTAGATTCCTTACTTTTTCTTGTGATTATTGAAGATAGTGGACTGTAATTCAAGTCAGAGTTCAGATTTCTGAGCTGTTCTAAAATATTTTGTTATTGTTAAATTTTGAATGACTTATATAAGTCTTAACATATAAGGGATAAGATATTTTGCATGGATTTATCTATTGATGCTAAGATTTGTGATGAAAGAAGATTTACAAGAAATAACTAAGTTGATTTTACTTACAAAGATGTTGACCTGAGTTCTTCTAGTTTGTTCAAGTTGGAGTAAATTTTTTTGCAAAGAAAGTTTGGTTTGGAAGTTGTCTAAATGATTGCAAAGTAAATCGAAGGTTAATTCAGATTAATTCTAAACATATTGGATTCTTGAGGAGTGGTAAAGCTTATGTAATGATTTCAACATAGAAAGTGGATGAAGATTTAATTTTGATGTGCTATGCCCAAGAAATAGTAAAGATAAAGAAACTTAAAGTTTTATTTTAAATTTTATATGAAATTTGAAGGTTGGATCTATCTTTAGTTGATCTAACATACAAAGATATTTTTATCTTTGATAAACTTATATAATTTGGTAAGCTAAGAATAGAGTGCGCAGCAAAAGTATGATGATTTAAATTGATTAGAAATATTAATCCTTTAAAACAAAAGATATTATGATGGAATACATTAGTTGCAAATAAGGATTTTATTGATAATGAAAGGATGCTACTGGTATTTTTGACCTAATCTGATCACAGACGTGCAATTTTGTCAGTAGGTCATTTCATTGTAGATAATACTAAGAAACCTTAGATATCTCAAGTTTACTGTTAATAGCTTGATTATTCTTTTATTAGTTCAAATCTAAAATATCTTGACACAGATCTCATTTTTCAAAATTTAACATTGTTGCCCGAACTAACATAGAAGGTTGGGATTTTCTTAAGATGAAAGTCTATCTGTTAAATCTGTTGGAAGATTTAGAGAAGAAAGAAATCGATGATTGTGAAGAGTGCCTGATGTTCGGCCTTTCTTATTTTCTATCATAGATAGTCTGAGACAATTATAAATTTTGAGTGGAATGTATTGGATAAATAACTGTGGTATTTTAATATAAGGTCAAAATGTTACCATTCTTCAAAAAAATTGAGAAATAAATATAAAAAGAATGAATTTGAGATTTCAAATAATTTTGTGAAATCAAGATTATAAGAAAAAAATAATATATAAGATATTATTGGAAGCTTGAGAATAACATGAAGAATGTATACTTTGAAATATGTATCTCAAACAACACAACTTAATTTCGAGGATGAAATTATTTTAAAAAGGGGAGAATGTAAGAATCCAGATTTTTTTTTCTCTCACATGAATCTTAAAGCATGCTGTAAAAAAAAAAATTTTTGGAGCGAGCGTGGAACAGGAAGAACTCATGAAGGAGTTCTTCTCCCAATCCAATCCAAATACCACCAAAAAATCTGATTGAAATCAAATTGAAACTCTCCCTTTAGAGATCTATTTAAGGACCTCAACCTCTTGATTCATCATCATGGAAAATCACCAAAGATTGCTGTTCTTTTTTTCCCTGATTTCATCATGTTCATTGATGGAATAATCTTATTTTAGCCATCAAAAATCAGATCAAATCCTTTCAAAAATTAGGTAAATCTCTTCTTTCTTATTCTCTTAATCTTTTAGGGATTTTAATCTTGAATCTTTGTGGAATTTTTTGTGGAAAAATCATTAGAAAATCATTGTTTTCTAGATCCCCTATTTTCCTTGTGGTTTTGATTTTTTTTCCATCGCTGGTTGTCACCGCTGGCCATCGGACTCGGCCGCTCGGCGTCGCCAGGGACTGCCCCACCAGCCCGAGTGGTGGTCAGCTAGAGGGGAGGATCTCCTCACCAAGAACAAGGGGGAGCAAGAAATCCCTTGTTCCGTGAAAGAAACGAGGGAGAGAGGGATGCGGGTTCCCTCTCCCATGAAAGAAGAAGAAAAAAAAAGAGAAAAGAAATAGAAGAAAAGGAAAAGAAAGGAAAAAGAAAAGAAAAAAAAAGAAAAGGGAAAAGAAAATGAGAGAGAGTTCTCTCTCTTTCCTCTCTCCTCTCTCTACCTTCCCTCTCCACTTTCTCTCTATAAATTCTCTCTCCACTTTCTCTTTCTAAAATTTTCTCTCTCTAGATCTTTTCTCTTTTTTTATGAATTTCTCTCTCTAAGATCTTTCTACTCTCTTTCTAATTGCTTCACAGATCCTAAGATAAACTTGAGATAAAAATAAGATGATCTGAAATTGCTTCAAAATTCATACAGTAGGTTGAATCTCAGTCCGGTCCTTATTTGAAATTTATAGCATCGATTATAGTTGATCCATATTGAGTCACCTTGATATGACCTCTAATAATTTCGATCATATTTGTCTCATCTAAAGGATATGAAGATTCTCTCTCTACTTTCTCTTTCTACTTTCTCTCTTCAAAATTTTATCTCTTTTCATGATTTTTCTCTCTAGAAGTCTTATGGACCAGTGGAGGATCCAGATACTTAGACAAATTTCAATCTTGGTTGGTCCTAAGAGAGGTCCTAAAATTATATTATTAGGATTGTTTATCCATAATTCCTCCATACATGATTTTTATGTTTGATCATGGTCATGTTGAGATGCAATTGTCTGCATAAGATGTCGAGCGAAATATCTTATTTTTGAAATTTATAAATTAAAGAGTTCATTGATTCTTATGCTTGGATCAATCACCGATAAAAGTAAAAATCTCTATACATGATCACCATTATATATACTATTTTTATTGTTAGATTTGTATCTTTAATTTTATATCGTTAGATTCATGTTGATGGATTATCATGTTGAGATATTATAGTTTTTCATATAATTTTTCAATGTAAATATATCATGTGTTAATATGTATATATGTCAGTGATTGATGATATGATTATATGGATATGACATATCTAATTTGATCACACTATAAATCAGAATTGATTTGGTGAAATCAACATGTAATAATTACATGAAAAAGATGTGGTTTGGACTAGTCTCGTCATGCGAAACAGCTGGCCAGGAGCTTATGCCTGAGACAGCCTACCAAGAGCTTATGCTTGGGACAGCCCCTATGGGCTTATATGTGGATCAGTCAGTAGGAGCTTATGCCTGAGACAGCCCACTAGGAGCTTATGCTTGGAACAGCTCCTACGGGCTTTCATACGTGGGACAGCCAGCCAGGAGCTCATGCCTGGAACAGCCTTGAAAGGCTTATTAGTAAAAAATTGATCAGATAGAGATTGAGGCATGATCTTGGTTAGTCCAAAGTCAGAAAGAAAAAGAGTTAAAGATCATGTAATTATGAAAAGAGAAATAGAGGATAAAACATGAAACTAATACTGAATAAAAGTGTTTCATCTATTAACATATGATGATGCATCTCTTGATAAGACAGATAATTTATGGATATTTGCATTATTCTGGATATTGAACATGAAATTTTATGTTTTATTATTTATCCTTATTTTCAGATTATATTATTATATTGGTGTGATATAGAATTTCTTACTGGATTGTAAAGCTCACATCCCTCTATTTTTCTTTTTCTTCTCAGCATTACAGGATGCTCATGATTGGCTATGATTTAGATTTGCGAATGAGCGGATGTATGGATAGAGTGTTATTGATATCTGATCAGAGGATTGAAGAAATTTAATTTATAATTATGCAAGTTTCACTAATTATTATTGAAATTAGGCATTATGGATGTTGAGGTTGTAATGAATTATTTTAGGCCTTACATATTCTTTAGGACTTGCCCTAAGGAGCATGTGGCTATCACATATCCGACCCAGATATTGTGTTCGAGGTGTGATAGAAACCTACTATAGAAAATTAATAATGCATATGGGAAAGGCTTGTTTTCTGATATGCTCTGGTTAAATGGGTGGCCCATGTAGTTCACAGCAAAGGTGGCAACCTGGATCATCATGTTCCCCATACAAGACACATGTTCAAAAGTTTTCTTTTTTTTTTTTGGTACAATAAATGAGGTGAGGGGGGCGTCCTGCGTAGCAACCCCCTCTGGGCATGACCATGAGGGCTCCTACCCCACAAAGTGAATGTTCGATGCGGGGAGTAGTAAACATGCATCCCCTCTCCACCATGCTCGAGCACAGTCGAAGCCGACCCTGAGTTAGGTTAGTACATCACCCTCCACCCCATCTCAGCATACAGTGCATCAGATACCGCACCTCGTCCACACCCGCACAGGACAAGGAGGATAAATCCCCCTCATTTAATCAAATCCCATAGGCTTGAACCTACGTCGCATGGGACGGATGCCACGGTCTGTTCCACTGGGTTACCCCTGCAATGGTCAGTGTTCACAAGGTTTGGGTGGAAGTCAGACTCTGGTTAAATGCATTCCTCCGGCATATAATTTGAGGCTTCATTAATAGCTGAAATAAGAAAGAAGAGGTGTATAGCAAATTGGCCAAGCAGGGAGAGGAAGACATAAGCACAAAAGATGTTGGGATGGGGCCTAGCAGCAGATAGTGTCTGCAGAGGGCAAGGATGGGAGATTAAAAGGAAGAAAGTAGCAGTAAAGACCCCACTGATGGTAGCCTGGATATCTCCAAGCTTGACATCGTCCAGGTACATGATGCTCAAGACATAAGCTGTTGCAAGGCAGTTCAGGGCAAGAATCTTGAACATCTGGACTGTTGTCACAAGGGTACTCTGACCTTGATGAATGATGTCGAGGGTGGGGGCAACTGAGGCATGAATAAGAATTTATGATCATATATAACTCCTATATAGTTCTATGTATACAAATTTATGATCGTAGGTATGAATAAGAATTTGTTATTCCAAAGTTCAAGTCAGACAATGATTTCAAGTTTGAAACTCATGTTTAATGTGGGAACCAAGACATTTTACCTGCTTCAGTGCCCCAACATCATTGGTTCCATCTCCACACATCAATGTCATCCTACCAACTATTTTGAAAGTAGTCAAGATAAGTTCTTTCTATTCAGGAGCAACTCGTGCAAAGACCTGAAAGCACACAGAGTCATAAAAATATATATCTTGATATGTTTGTGTCACGTCCTGAACTTAATACCCAGGTCGGATACGTGATGGCCGCACACTCCTTAGTGTAAATCCTAAAGAATATGCAAGGCCCATAAAATTTCTTACAATACCTCAATATCTATAAATAATAATGGTCTACTTTCATAACAATGAGCAAAATTATATGATTACAAATTTAGTTTCTTTTATCATCAGGCTGGATATCAATAATGCTCTATCTATTCATCCACTCACTCACAAATCCGAATTATAGCTAATCATGAGCATCCTACAATTCTGAGAAGAAAAAGAGAAATGAAGGAATGTGAGCTTTACAGTTCAGTAAGAATCACACATATCACATCATTATAATAATATAATCTAAAAATAATAATAAGTAATATAGCATAAAATCTCATATTCAATATCCAGAATATTGTAAACATCTACAAAATATATATCAATCATCTATCTTGTCAAAAAAGATGTGCTATCATAGGTCAACAAGTGAAATCCTTTATCAGCATTATTTCATATCTCGTTATTTATTCTTCTTATCATAATTTCAAAGTTCTTAATCTTTTTCTTTCCGACTTTGGAGTAATCAAGAACGTGCCTCAATTTTTGGTCTGACCCAAAATCTCGCATGTAAGCCCGTGGGGGCGATCCCAAGCATGAGCTCCTGGTGGACTGTCATCAATCTTAGTCTAACCCAAATTCCATGCGCAAGCCCATGGGGGCTGTCCTAGGCATAAGCTCCTGGCGGCTATCATCAATCCTGGTCTAAGCCAAAATTCCTGTCCCAGGCATAAGCTCCTGACGAGCTATTCACATAACAAAGCTAGTCCAAATAACATCTTTTTCATAAAATTATAATACATTGACTTCATTAATCAATTTCAATTTACAGTATGATCAAGATAAATATATCATATCCATATAATTATACCATCAATCACTAATACATATATATTGACATAACATACTCATGCTTAAAAATTATATCAGCAAATAATGGTGTCTCAAACATAGCAAAATCATTAATCACAAATTCAACAATACAAAATCAATAATACAAGACCAACGATAAAATAGCATATATAATGGTGATCATGTACAGGGGTTCTTACCTCTATTGATGACTGATCTAAATATAGACATCGATGAACTTTTCAATCTATAAATTCGAAATCAAGATATTTTGCTTGATACCTTTTGTACAAAAATTGCATCTCTACATGATCAGGATTAAATATAAAAATCATGTGTGATTAAGGACAGAAAAATTATGAAAAAATTATGAAACATTATAAGTTCAGGACTCTCTTAGGGTCAATCAATCGATCTGGGTTACATAGGTATCTAGACCCTCCACTAATCCATAAGATTTTTAGAGAGAGAAAATTATGGAGAGAGAATATTTTAGAGGGAGAAACTAGTAGAGAGAGAAAATAAAGAGAGAAACTTACTAGATTTAAAATCTAGATCTGAAGAATCTTGCTCGATGTCCTCTAATCCAAAAAATTATTTCTCCTATATATTGAAATTAATATTTCAAAATAAATCAAATAAATCATCTAAATCCTTCTATCAGAATTCACCAGGGTCTACCTCCGGTCTCAAAATCTTCTTCTAGAATTATCCATAATCCATCTAAGAGAAATAATTAAAAATTATTTGACCAACTAAATAAAATTAATTCATAAACCAAAGAAGAGAGAGAAGAACTCTCTTCTCCCCTTCTTCTCTTCAAATAGGGGATCATTCTCCATTCTCCCTCTCCCACACCTGGCCACAGACCATCGAAACCAACCACCCATAGTGGCTCCTAGCGACGGCGAACACCATGGCACCGGCGATGGCCCGAGTGATGGATGTTGCTAGCTGCCATTGGTGAAAGAAAAAAAAAATCGGGGCTGTTTTGTTTAAATGCAAATCCGATGACTGTCAGCTTTAATTGGGCATCGGTGACCAAAAAACAACTATAAGAAGGAAAAGAGAGAAGAAAAAAGGAGCTTACCTACCTTCGATGGTCAGAGGAGGGTTTCTGGTAACCTTCTTCCCAATGGCAACCTACGGAAGAACACAAAAAATCCCAAATGATTCTCGACAATCTCTCAAGTGATTTGAGGTGATGATCTAGGAGACGAGAAGGGGTTCTTATAGACAAGTTTTTCTAGGTTAATCTGAACACCATACAGCCCTGATTTGGAGAGCATCGGGAGAGAAGAGACTCCTAACCGGAGTCTTCTTCCTTCTCTCCTTCCACGTGCGATGCACGTGATTTGTGGGGGTTTTTTGGGCTCTTTTAAAATTGGGCCGGGTCCAAGAGTCTAATGGGCTAGGTTATTACATTCTCCCGCTCTTTAAAATAATTTCGTTGTTGAAATTAAATTGTGTTGTTTGAGGTACATACTTCGAAAGTATACATTCTTCATGTCATTCTCAAGCTTCTAATAATACCTTACGTATTATATTTTTCTCATGATCTTGATATAACAAACTTATGTGAAATCTTAGATTCATTCCTTTCATATTGTTTTCTCAACTTTTTTGAAGAATGGTAATATTTTAAACTTGTATTAAAATACTACAGTTATTTATCCAATACATTCCACTCAAAATTCATAATTACCTCAGTATATCTATGATAGAAAATAAAGAAAGGTTGAACATCGGGCACTCTTCACATTCATCAATTTTTTTCTTCTTTTCACCTTTTAACAAATTTAATAAGTAGACTTTCATCTTAAGAAAACCTCAATCTTCTATGTCAATTCAAGTAATAATGTTAAATCTTAAAAAAAAATAAGATTTGTGTCAAGATATTTTAGGTTTGAACTAACAAAAGAACTATCAAGCTGTTAACATTAAACTTAAGATGTCTTGGATACTTCTTGGCATTATATACAATGAAATAAACTATTGGCAAAAATTGCACGGCTATGATCAGATTAGGTCAGCAATCAGTAGCATCCTTTCATTATCAACAAAATCCTTTCTTATTTACAACTAATGTATTCCATCATAATATCTTTTGAATCAAAGGATTAATATTTCTAATCAATTTAAACCATCATGCTTTTACTGTGCACTTTGATCTTAATTTATCAAATTATATAGATTTAACAAAGGATAAGAATATTCTCATATGTTAGATCAATTAAAGATAGATCTAACCTTCAAATTTTTATATAGATCTTAGAGCAAAACTTGAATTTTTTTTATCTTTACTACCTCTTGGGCATAGCATATTAAAATTAAATATTGATCCATTTTTTATATTTGAAATCATTGCTTAAGCTTCATCACTCCTCAAGAATCCAACATGTCTAGAATTAATTGGAGTTAACCTTATATTTACCTTACAATCATTTGACAATTTCCAAACCAATCTTTTTTTTTTTAAGAATTAACTCCAACTCGAACAAACTAGAGAACTCAAGTCAACATCTTTGTAAGTAGAATCAACTTAATTTTTTTCTTATAGAGCTCCCTTCATGACAACCTTTAATATCAATCAATAAATTCAGATAAAATCTTATCCCTTATATAAGTTATTCAAAATTTAACAATAGTAAGATATCTTAGATTAGCTCAGAAATCTAAATTTTGATTTGAATAATTAATACACTGCACTATATTCAACAATCATAAGAAAAATTAAGGAATCTAATCCAAAGATGGTAATTTGAATTATTAAAGATCTCATCATAATGTGTATATCATACTCTAACAAAATTAATTTTCTTATTCAATTTAACAACAATATCAAAATACCTTAGATCCACTTAGAAAAGCAAATTTTTGACTTAAAATTCAATGTAATTCGAAAAATTTAGGAATCAGATTCAAATATGATATTTTGAATAACCAAAAATTTTATCAAGATGTGTATCTTATATTCTCATAATAAAATCTAAGTTCTTTTTTTTAATTCAAGTTTCATATATGATCTTCTTATAGGTTCAATGCTCGAAAATATTTCTGTCTCATATGATGCAATTTCTTCTTAGACCACATCCTAACTATCTTTCTTTTGATAAGTCCAAAATTTATAATAATCAGATAATTAACATCAAAATCAAAAAAGTTATCATGATTTTCACCTATATAAGTTTTAGCATTCCAAAATCATCTAATAACAATTGATTAAGTATGCTCAACATAACATATCAATACCTCCCACTTCATTCCAGGATCAACACTTCTCATACTTAGGTCAACCCTACTAATTGAAATCTAAGATATAACTCGTTAATTCTATTATAGACATCATATGTCACTTATGCATAAATTTCATCATAATATTTACTGATCTGAAATCTCAATTTTGAATCCTTTCTACTATGTCTATCATGTCCCTAATGATCATAACCTCCAATTCAAATACACTAAAGTCACAATCCTGAATGATTATAACCTTAAGCTTAAATACTATTTAAGTCATGATTCCTAAACTTAAATATCATTCTATCATATCCTTAGTGATCATAACCATAAGCTTAATACCCTTTTAATCACAGTCCTTAGAAATCATAACCTTAAGCTCTGATATTATTCTGTCACATCTTAATCACTTATATCATGATCCCAAGTAATCAAAACCTAAGATCTAATACCACTCTGTCACGTCCCAAACCTAACATCTATATCGGATATGTGATAGCCACACACTCCTTAAGGCAAATCTTAAAGAATATGCAAGGTCCATAAAATTTCTTATAATACCTCAGTATTTATAAATAATAATGATCTACTTTCATAATAATAAGTAAAATTTATATAATTACAAATTTAATTCCTTCTATCATTACATTGGATATCAATAATGCTCTATCTATTCATCCGCTCATCCGCAAATCAAAACCATAGCCAATCAATAGCATTCTGCAATTCTGAGAAGAAAAAAAAAAGATGAGTATGAGCTTTACAGTCCAGTAAGAATTTCATATATCACATCATTATAATAATATAATCTAAAATTAATGATAAGTAATATAGCATGAAATTTTATATTCAATATTTAGAATATTGTAAACATCCACAAAATATATGTCAAATATATATCAATCATCTGTCTTGTTAAAAGAGATGTGTTATCATAGATCAACAAATAAAATCCTTTATCAGTATTATTTCATGCCTCATTATTTATTCCTCTTATCATAATCCTAAATTTCTTAATCTTTTTCTTTTTCGCTTTAGACCAATCAAGAACGTGCCTCAATTCTTGGTCTAACCCAAAATCTCATGCGTAATCCTGTGGGGGCTATCCCAGACATGAACTCCAAACGGACTGTTATCGATCTTGGTCTAACTCATAATCTCATGCGTAAGCCCATGGAGACTGTCTCAGACATAAGCTCCGGACGATTGTTATCAATCTTGATCTAATCCAAAATCCCTATCCCAGGTATAAGCTCCTAACGGGCTATTCACATGATGAGGCTAGTCCAAATCATATCTTTTTTATGAAATTATAATATGTTGACTTTATTAATCAATTTAAATTTATAGTGTAATCAAAATAAGTATATCATACCCATATAATCATGCCATCAATCACTAATACATATATATTGATATAATATACTCATGCTTAAAAATTATATAAGCAAATAATGGTGTCTCAAATATAGTAAATTCATCAATCATGAATTCAACAATGCAAAATCAACGACACAAGATCAACAGTAAAATAACATATATAATGGTAATCTTGTACAGAGATTCTTACCTCTATTAGTGACCGATCTAAATACGAAAATCGATGAGCTTCTCAATCTACAAATCCAAAATCAAGATATTTTGCTCGATATCTTTTTATACAACAATTGTACCTCTACATGATCAGGATTAAACATAAAAATTATGTGTGATTAAGCACAAAAAAATTATAAAAAAATTTTTAAACATTATAAGTCCAAGACTCTCCTAGAGTTAATCAATCGATCTTGGTTACATAGGTATCTAGACCCTCCACTGATCTATAAGATTTTTAGAAGAAAAAATCATAAAGAGAGAGAAAATTTAGAGAGAGAAACTAGTAGAGAAAAAATAGAGAGAGAAACTTACTAGATTTAAAATCTAGATCTGAAGAATCTTGCTCGATGTTCTCTAGCCCAAGAAATTATTT
This sequence comes from Elaeis guineensis, assembly GCF_000442705.2. Lineage (NCBI taxonomy): Eukaryota > Viridiplantae > Streptophyta > Magnoliopsida > Arecales > Arecaceae > Elaeis > Elaeis guineensis. The sequence continues at coordinate 47,378,771 of NC_026006.2, read as the reverse complement.
CTCATATATATTGAAATTAATATTTCAAAATAAATCAAAAAAATCATTTAAACCCTTTTATTGGAATTCACTAGGGTCCACCTCTGATCTCAAAATTTTCTTCTAGAATTTTTCATAATCCATCTAAGAGGAATAATTAAAAATTATTTGACCAACTAAATAAAATTAATTAATAAACCAAGGAAGAGAGAGAAGAACTCTCTTCTCCCCTTCTTCTTTTCAAATAGGGGATCATTCTCCGTTCTTCCTCTCCCACGCATGGCCACAGACCACCGAAACAAACCACCCACAGTGGCTCCTAGCGGTGGTGAACACTATGGCACCGGCGATGGCCCCAATGATGGATGTTGCCGGCTACCATTGGTGAAACCAAAAAAAAATAAGAGCTGTTTTGTTTAAATACAAATTCGATGACTATCAACTCCAATCAGGCATCGGTGACCAAAAAACAACCACAAGAAGGAAAAGAGAGAAGGAAAAAGAAACTTAGCTGGCTTCGACGGCCAGAGGAGGGTTTTCGGTGACCTTCTTCCCAACGGCTAACCGCCGAAGATCATGAGAAATCCCAAACAATTCTCGGCAATCTCTTAAGCAATTTGAGATGATGATCTAGGAGAGGAGAAGGGGTTCTTATAGACAAGTTTTTCTAGATTAATCTGAACATCTGCAGCCCCTATTTGGACTGAATCGGTTAGGAGGAAGAGACTCCTAATCGAAGTCTTCTTCCTCCTCTCCTTCCACGTGCGATGCACATGATTTGTGGGGTTTTTTGGGCTCTTTTAAAATTGGGCCGGGTCCAAGAGTCTAATGGGCTAGATTATTACAGTTTGCATGGCAATTACCATATTAATATAAAAATTTTACTAACCTTAACGTGAGGGATGACTTTGAGAACAGCTTCAGTCCGCTGCAGCATCTCAAGGCTGTCTCCACCAATGCAAAGATCATGAGAATCTGACAAAGCTTGCACCTCGTTCTCACTGTGGACGCAATAAACTTTTAGGAATTATGATTTAAAGATAACTGATATCATATCTTGGAAAGGTCATTGCTTTGGCTCCAGCAAAACTAGTAGTGATGGAACAAAATAAAAAACAGAAACAAGATACTCAAGCAGATGGGAGGAAGATACATAAAACAATATATGCACAACATCAACTATAGGATACCTGAAAAATATAATGTTGCTCCTTAGATTGATTTTGATGATTACAAAGCAGTTGAAGGGGTACTAATATTTCTCACTTGAAAAAGACTTATTGCTCTTCAGGGGCAAAATTATAATTTTACCAAAATCCTGATTTGAAAGTATCAAATGATAGAACAAAAGATTTGTGATCCATTGGTAAAAATTTTATTATTTTTGGATTTGTATTTTGAAAGATATGTATGTTTGAAAATCCTGAGTCGACCCATGAGTCGACTCATGGCACATGAGATGATTGGCACGCTGAAATTTCTGGCCAGCACAGACTTGGCAAATCTTGTGAGTCGACCCATGAGTCGACCCCCAAGGTATGAGTCGACCCATGAGTCGACCTCTACGGGTTTTAAGCCAGTTTTACAGAACCTTGCATCCCGTTCGATTCTCTGATATTTTTTCACAGAGGTCGACCCATGAGTCGACCCCCAGACATGAGTCGACCCATGAGTCGACCCCTGTGATGGGATTTTTTCACAACGGCTAATTTTTAACCCATTTTAAATACTTTTAATGCTCATTTAATATGGTCTAACGGCTCTTTTTCAGCCTAAAATATTTTTCACTATTTCTTAAAGCTATAAAAGGGACAAAAAAGTGGGAATCAAGAAGAGAAATAAAGAAGAGAGATTTTGAAAAAGAGATTTCAAGCAAACTTTTCAGCCCTAAGCAAGAGCTCACTCAAAGCATTCAAGAAGCCTTTAATCCAAGCTCACCAACTCCTCAAGTGCACATTCAAGTCTCCAACCACCTTGAGAAAATCAAAAGAGTCTTCTTCTCTTTGAGTAAAGTGTATTTAAAGCATCATACGCTCATTAAAGGAGCTTTCTTTGTACTTACTTGTGCTATTCATTGTTATACTTTGTTTGAGTTATTGTTTTTATTTTGGAAGGATTCCAAAACAAGGGAAGGTTGATCCGAACCTAGAATCGGAGTGTATTGGATTGGCTTGTACCCGAAAAATAAGTGGTCTAGCTTGGGATAGCTAGAGTCAGAGTTTCCGACGTTTGTATTCAGGTTGAATATAAGATTAGTGGATTAAAATTTCCAAGTAGAAGCTTGGGGAGTGGATGTAGGTGCAAGGTTGGCACCGAACTACTATAAATCTTTTTGTTTGTGGTGTGTCTAATTGCTCTTCTTTAACTCTTCATTATTCTCTTGCATTCTTGCTTTTAGCCATTAGTCTTGAATTAATTTTACTCTCCCTATTTATTTAGCTTTGTCAAATATTTTTCATAAGCATAAGTTTAGCTTAAAATTTTTGAAACCCAATTCACCCCCCCTCTTGGGTTGCATAGCTGGGCAACAAGTGGTATCAGAGCCCGGTGCTCTAGCCCTACTTTGATCTAAACAATCAAAGAACCAAAGATCTATGGCAACTCAAGTCGGCACTTCTCTAGCCAAGGGGCAATCCACCAACCGACCTCCACTTTTCAATGGGTCTAATTACACCTATTGGAAAGCTCGGATGAAAATATTCATTCAAGCACTCGACTATGATATGTGGAGTATCATAGTGAACGGTCCTCACACACCTACTAAAAGTATAGATGGTGTGGAATCAGCCAAACCCGAGAAAGAATGGGATGAGGTTGATAAGAAAATGGCCCAATTAAATGCTAAAGCTATGAATGTTCTTTATTGTGCTCTTGATGCTAACGAATTTAATCGCATTTCTACTTACTCGTCTGCTAAAGAAATATGGGATAGGTTAGAAGTAACCCATGAAGGAACCAATCAAGTAAAGGAGTCTAAAATCAACATGCTTGTGCATAAATATGAATTGTTTAAAATGAAGCATGATGAGTCCATAACTGAAATGTTTACTCACTTTACTGATATTATAAATGGTTTAAAGAGTCTTGGTAAGTCCTATACTAACAGTGAGCTTGTAAGAAAGATTCTCAGGTCTTTACCAAGAACTTGGGAAGCCAAAGTGACCGCCATCCAAGAAGCCAAGGACTTGAACATTCTACCCTTGGAAGAGCTTCTTGGATCATTGATGACTCATGAGCTGAGCATGAAGCAACATCAAGAGGAAGAAGTCAAAAAGAAAAGAATAATTATCCTCAAATCCACAGCTCCATCAGATGAAGAAACTGATGACACTGAAGATGAAGAACAGGATGAAGAGATGGCACTCATTACCCAAAGATTCAAGAAATTTTTGAGAAAAAGGAAACAAGGGATGAGGAAGAGGCCATTCACAAAAGGAAAATAGAGCAAAGAAAAAGAGAAAGACTAACCCCTTATCTGCTACGAATGCAAGAAGCCGGGATACTTCAAGTCCGAATGCCCACAACTGAAGAAGGGTCCTAAAAAGTACAAGAAGAAGGCCATGATGGCTACTTGGAGTGCGAGTGATGACTCAAGCTCCGAAGAGAAAAACTCGACTGAACAAGCTAACCTGTGCCTTATGGCACACGAAAATGAGGTAATATCCGTAACTCCTAGTGACTTGACATTTGAAGAATTACATGAAGCTTTTTATGATTTAGTTGATGAATTAAAGAAACTAGGGATGAAGAACAAAGATCTAAAATTGAAAAATCAATCTTTATTGAAACAAAATAAAAATATTTCAATTGAAAAATCCACCCTGCTTCAAAAAAATCAAAGTTTAAAGAATGAAATTGCCAAGTTAAAACCATTAGTTGAAAAATTCACCTTGAGTTCAAATAAACTTAATATGATTCTTAAAAATCAAAACGCCGTGTATGATAAGGCTGGACTTGGCTATAACCCCTTGAAGAAACAAAAATATCTGAAAAATATTTATGTAAACTCTTTAAGTAACAAGTCTTCTAATATTACTTGCTTCAAATGTGGTAGAGTAGGACATAAGTCATACACTTGCTTCTCTAATAAGTCTGCAAACTCAAATATAAAGAAAATATGGGTTCCAAAAGGAACCATTATGACTAACCAAAAAGGACCCAAGAAAGCTTGGGTACCTAAAACAAAAATTTGACTTTTGCTTGCAGGTGTGTCTAGCATCCCAAGGAGGAAACAGGAAATGGTATCTTGACAGTGGATGCTCGAGACACATGACTGATGATGAATCTCAATTCATCACTCTTGATACTAAGAATGGAGGGATGGTCACCTTTGGAGACAATGGTAAAGGAAAGATCATCGGTATAGGTAACATTGGTATCACTCCCTCCAAATACATTGAAAATATTTTGTTAGTAGATGGTTTAAAGCATAATTTACTAAGCATTAGTCAATTTTGTGATAAAGGATATAAAGTTATTTTTGAATCGTCTGTTTGCATTGTAACTAGTCCTATTAATGATGGCATTAAATTTATTGGATATAGACATGGTAATGTTTATATGGTAGATTTAAATGATCTAGCCAAAATAAACATGCAATACCTAGTATCTTTGAATGCTAAAATTAATGAGACTAGTTGGCTTTGGCATCACAGACTTGCACATATTAGCATGCATTCTCTTTCAAAATTAATTAAGAAAGAATTAGTTCTTGGTTTGCCAAAATTGAATTTTGAAAAGGATAGAATTTGTGATGCATGCCAACTAGGTAAACAAACAAGAGTTTCATTTAAATCCAAAAATATTGTTTCAACCTCTAGACCTTTAGAGCTTTTGCATATGGACTTATTTGGACCTACTAGAACCACTAGTCTAGGAGGAAAATGATATAGTTTTGTAATTATAGATGATTACTCTCGTTTTACTTGGATTTTCTTTTTAGCACACAAAGATGAAACTTTTCATGTTTTCACTAAATTTTACCGAAAAGTCACTAATGAGAAAAGATTTTCAATTCAAAATATTCGAAGTGATCATAGAACTGAATTTGAAAATCAAGACTTTAAAAACTTTTGTGATGAAAAAGGAATAGGCCATAACTTCTCTGCTCCTAGGACACCCCAACAAAATGGGGTAGTAGAAAGGAAAAATAGAATCTTAGAAGAAATGGCCCGTACCATGCTATGTGAAAGCAACCTTCCAAGATATTTTTAGGCGGAAGCAATTAACACAGCATGTTACATTTTAAATCGTGCTTTGATTAGACAAATTTTAAAGAAAACCTCTTATGAGCTTTGGAAAGAAAGAAAACCTAATATTGCATATTTTCATATTTTTGGTTGCCGATGTTTTGTATTAAATAATGGTAAAGAAAGACTTGAAAAATTTGATGCAAAATCAGATGAAGCAATTTTTCTTGGCTACTCCTCCATTAGTAAAGCTTTTAGAGTTTTTAACAAAAGAACTTTAGTAGTAGAGGAGTCGATACATGTTGTCTTTGATGAATCTAACGATCTTCCATCAAGGAAGAATGAAGGTGTCGATGATGCAGATCCTCTTATAGATGGAATGAAGGAGATCACTCTGAAAGATTCAACAATTCAAGAGGATGAGGAACATGAAGACAAATAGGATGAGGGAGGTGAAGAACATCAAGAACAACCTCAAGGTATAAATGACCTACCCAAAGAATGGAGGTATGTTCACAATCACCCTAAGGAGTTAATTATTGGTGATCCTATGCATGGGGTAAAAACTCATTCTTCACTTAAAGATGTATTTAATCATTGTGCTTTTGTCTCTCATCTTGAACCAAAAATTATTGAAGAAGCTGAAAATAATTATAATTGGATTAATGCAATGCAAGAGGAACTTAATCAATTTGAAAGAAATAATGTATGGACTTTAGTATCAAGACCTAAAAATTATTCAATAATTGGCACAAAATGGGTCTTTAGGAATAAATTAGATGAACATGGAAATGTAATAAGAAATAAAGCAAGATTGGTTGCTAAAGGTTATAATCAAGAAGAAGAAATTTATTTTGATGAGACCTTTGCACCTGTTGCTAGATTAGAGGCCATTAGACTTCTACTTGCATATGCTTGCTTTATGAAATTTAAATTATTTCAAATGGATGTCAAAAGTGCATTTTTGAATGGATATATTGCTGAAGAAGTCTATGTAGAACAACCCCCAGGTTTTGAAAATCATGCTTTTCCTAATCATATTTTTAAATTAAATAAAGCTCTATATGGTTTAAAACAAGCACCTAGGGCTTGGTATGATAGGCTAAGCAAATTTTTACTAAATAATGGTTTTTCAAGAGGTAATGTAGACACAACCCTCTTCATTAAAAGAAATCAAAATGATATGTTAATTATACAAATATATGTTGATGATATTATTTTTGGGTCTACTAATGAATCTCTTTGTCAAGACTTTGCTAAGCTCATGCAGGGGGAGTTCGAGATGAGCATGATGGGAGAACTTACATTCTTCCTCAGACTCCAAATCAAACAAACAAAGAAAAGAATCTCTATCACCCAAAGCAAGTACACCAAGAAATTACTCAAAAGATTTGGAATGGAGAACTCCAAAGCAATTGGCACACCCATGAGCCCCTCATGTAAGCTTCATAAGGATGAAGAAGGTAAATGTGTAGACTTAAAATATTATAGAGGTATGATTGGCTCTCTATTATATTTAACTGCAAGTAGGCCTGATATCATGTTTAGTGTTTGTCTGTGTGCTAGATTTCAATCTAATCCTAAAGAGTCTCACTTGAATGCTGTTAAAAGAATCTTTAGATATTTAAATGGTACTCAAACTCTAGGATTATGGTACTCTAAGGACTCATTAATTGACTTAATAGGATATTCAGATGCTGATTTTGCTGGATGTAGATTAGATAGAAAAAGCACTAGTGGAACCTGCCAATTTCTTGGAGTTAACCTAATCTCTTGGTTTAGCAAGAAACAAAATTCGGTAGCACTGTCTACGGCTGAGGCTGAATACATTGCAGCCGGAAGTTGTTGTGCTCAAATCTTGTGGATTAAGCAACAACTCGAAGACTTTGGTATCAAACTTAATGAAACACCCATAAGATGTGATAACACTAGTGCCATAAATCTTACTAAAAATCCAATTCAACATTCAAGGTCTAAACATATTAAAATAAGATATCATTTTATAAGAGAATATGTTCAAAACAAAGATATAATTCTTGACTATGTTTGCACTGAAAATCAATTAGCCGATATCTTTACAAAGGCCCTAAGTGAGGATAGATTCTGTAAAATTAGGAGAAATCTAGGAATTCTTGATCCATTTGCCTAAATATTTCTCCAATTCCAAGGAATCGATGTCAAAATTTCTTTGAGCTCAATTTCCATCATCTCTCTTGGACCTAAAAGCTCAAGATTATCTCTCTCACAACTTGTCACTGAGCAAAAATTTTTCTCCCAGAATTCTAAATTTTTTCAGAATTTATTCATATTTTTTCTAAAATTTTGTGAATCATGAGTCGACCCCCTAGGGTCGACCCAATGGCATACTCGCAATTTTCGGCTAACATCCCACGGGTCCATCTTCTTCACTAGGACCGATGGTGGTTGGATTAAGGGTGCAGAAGAGAGAGTTGAGGACAGAGTTGAGGACAGAGCTGAGGAAGAAGGTCCTTCATCACCTCTCCATGACATCAGGGCAGCATCTCCAGACATCCAGTTTGTTTCAGATCCAGAGGCTGGCCCTTCAGAGTCCACCAGGAGGAACACACCAGTTCAGCAGCCAGACAGCAGAGCACCTCCCTCAGAGATCAGATTGGCTGATGATCAGATTGAGCTGATTTCTCAGCGTGTGGCTTCCTTGCTTTCTCGTCAATGGAGCACTTCAGCTTTTGCATCGGGATCCATATCATTAGATGCATCTGATCAGACCTTGATCCTCCATATCTTCACTGTATTTCAGATGATCTCAGATCAGTCTGTTCGGATTCAGCAGCTCGAGGATTACATTTTGAGACTGACTGGGAGAGTACTTGACTTGCAGGGGCAAGTGTTAGCTCTGGCCCATCCACAGCCACAGGAGTGCACTACTGAGGTCTCAGACCTATCTACGGAGGCAGCCAGACTTAGAGGTGTATTGGAGGGTGGATTTGATTTCTTGAGAAGAGAGATCAGAGGCTCTAGTGAGCATGCATCTACATAGTTCACTGCACTGCTTCAGTCTGTTTCGAGAGCTCTGAACCTTCTTGACACCATCAGGCTCTCTCTTGCAGTCCAGTCTATGGCTTCTCAGCCTTCAGGATCATCTCGCCCACCTACTCGTGCCAGCACCTCCACTCGTGGCAGAGGCAGATGGGGTAGAGGACGAGTCCTTGGTCATGATCCATCATCTCCCCACCCCATCTCTGATACATCTGATTCTGATCCATCTAGTCATGAGCTCTACTAGATCCTTGTAGCTAGCCTTGTCTGTTGTTCTTTCTAGGATCTATCTTTTGGGCTATGTAATGATGTTAACTAATTGACTTTTATATTATGGAATATGTATTGAAACAACTATGGTATCAATCACCTTTTGATTATATATCTACTCTTTGACTTTTAATGTATGTTGCTATTTCATATCTATGGTACTCAATGGCATATTTTGTTTTATGATTGCTGTATTCAGGGAGAGTAAACATTAATGTTAGTAAAATTAATGATTAGTACAAGAAGTTCAAGAAACAAAAAGAGAAAATGTATTCAAAAGAAAAGGGGGAGTTAACAATGTTTGATGATGTCAAAAAGGGAGAGAAATTAAAGAAAAGTATCAAAAGCAAGATTAATAAAAGACTTAAAAATAAAATGAGCTTGCTAAGCAAAATCAAATGAGCAAATTTTAAAATTAATTCTTAGACATGCTCTGATACACTTTAAAATTAATTCTTAGACATGCATTGATACACTTAATTTTTAAACATATTCTGATACCAAAATTAAATAATCAAATGAGAATGAACAAATTTTTAAGATGCTAAGAAATTTAAAAAACAAGCAAATGAGCAAATGAGATATTTTTAAATACGTAATTTTCAAATTCTTAGGTAAATTCTGCTTTACTCTGATAACAAAAATAAATTTTCTGCTCTGATACCAAAATCACATAATCAAATGAGCAAATTTTTAAATCATTAAGCAATAGGCAAATTGTTTATGCAAATGGGCATATGTATCACATGCCAAAAGAATCAATCTTCTTTTCAAGCAAATGCACTTATAAGTTGGTAGTAAATTTCTCATTTATCTTCAAACTACCTATAATGCATTTCATTCCTTGAAATTCATGCTCATTGATTCATATATGTGCTTTTATTCAAGTGTTTTATCATCATCAAAAAGGGAGAGATTGTTGCTCCTTAGATTGATTTTGATGATTACAAAATAGTTGAAGGGGTACTAATGTTTCTCACTTGAAAAAGACTTATTGCTCTTCAGGGATAAAATTATAATTTTATCAAAACCCTGATTTGAAAGTATCAAATGATAGAACAAAAGATTTGTGATCCATTGGTGAAAATTTTATTATTTTTGGACTTGTATTTTGAAAGATATGCATGTTTGAAAATCATGAGTCGACCCATGAGTCGACTCATGGCACATGAGATGACTGGCACGCTGAAATTCCTGGCCGGCACAGACTTGGCACACCCTGTGAGTCGACCCATGAGTCGACCCCCAAGGCATGAGTCGACCCATGAGTCGACCTCTGCGGGTTTTAAGTTAGTTTTACAGAACCTTGCATCCCGTTCGATTCTCTGATGTTTTTCCACAGAGGTCGACCCATGAGTCGACCCCCAGGCATGAGTCGACCCATGAGTCGACCCCTGTGACGGGATTTTTTCGCAACGGCTAGTTTTTAACCCATTTTAAATGCTTTTAATGCTCATTTAATGTGGTCTAACGGCTCTTTTTCAGCCTAGAATATTTTTCACTATTTTTTAAAGCTATAAAAGGGACAAAAATGTGGGAATCAAGAAGAGAAATAAAGAAGAGAGATTTTGAAAAAGGGATTTCAAGCAAATTTTTCAGCCCTAAGCAAGAGCTCACTCAAAGCATTCAAGAAGCCTTTAATCCAAGCTCACCAACTCCTCAAGTGCACATTCAAGTCTCCAACCACCTTGAGGAAATCAAAAGAGTCTTCTTCTCTTTGAGTAAAGTGTATTTAAAGCATCATACGCTCATTAAAGGAGCTTTCTTTGTACTTACTTGTGCTATTCATTGTTATACTTTGTTTGAGTTATTGTTTTTGTTTTGGAAGGGTTCCAAAATAAGGGAAGGTCGATCTGAACCTAGAATCAGAGTGTATTGGGTTGGCTTGTACCCGAAAAATAAGTGGTCTAACTTGGGATAGCTAGAATCGGAGTTTCCGACGTTTGTATTCGGGTTGAATACAAGATTAGTGGATTGAAATTCCCAAGTAGGAGCTTGGGGAGTGGATGTAGATGCAAGGTTGGCACCGAACTACTATAAATCCTTTTGTTTGTGGTGTGTCTAATTGCTCTTCTTTAACTCTTCATTATTCTTTTGCATTCTTGCTTTTAGCCATTAGTCTTGAATTAATTTTACTCTCCCTATTTATTTAGCTTTGTCAAACATTTTTCATAAGTCATAAATTTAGCTTAAAATTTTTGAAACCCAATTCACCCCCCCTCTTGGGTTGCATAGCTGGGCAACATATAAGCTATCATACGTGAACACCACATTTTAAAGGATTCTAAAAGTGTCAACACTTTGGACACAGCCCAACATGTTGAACTGTTTCATTTTGAAGTAAAGAAGTTCCTGCTGAAGTCAGCAAAAAGGGCTGGCATTTGGCACTTCTTTAGCGCCATGTAGAGGACATAGTCGCTCCACACTCTGTGTCCTTATGTTTTCGGGTATAAAAATTATCTAGGTTAACTATCAATTCGAGTATTTTAACTTAAGTAATACTAGATGAACCTAAAAAATAAGTTAAATAACTCACTACCATTTTTTTTAGATGGCATATATCTCTCTCCTTCCCCACTTCAGTTTCTCTTTTATGGACAAGCATCAAAACTATGGCTTATATGTCTGCACAAGTACGTGCGTCCCAGTGCCTAGAATTTTCAAGGCTAACATGTCTGAATTTGAGGATACTGGACATCTGGCTTTCATGCCCAGGGTTGAGGTAGTATTGAATATAAGCAGCTTGAACGGAATACCTATTTACCAACAAGAGTAGAACTCTTACCTGTAGAGAGTTATCTTAGTTTCATTAGGTGAAATCCACTCAAAACCTTCACCAGTCTCCTTGCGGGCCAAAATCCATGCAGGCTTTGATATGATATGAACTTGGCCAGCAACATGTCATGCTGTTAAAGCCTGGTCGCCAGTAATCATTGCCTAACACAATGACATCTATTAGGACATGGCACAATGGCTAGTTAAAACAAGCACTTCAGAAAGTTCTTTTTGATATTCCCAACTATAAAATCAGTTACCAAAAAGGGAAATGTCATTTTATATCTGCAATGGCTTGTTAACGAGAAACATGTATTTGTTCAAATGACTCACAAAGCTCATTAAAATGAAAATATAAAGATCAGAAACACCATGCTAATGGGGTGAAAAAAGAAAAATAAAAATAAGCAACGACAAAGCTATATGGCCTTGAATCTCCGTTGAATCAAAGATTGACTAAAATTGTGATGCAATGTAAGAGAAAATGCCAATACTTAAAGCTTGAAATTAACGATTGATCATACATTCAACCAAATATGGATTTCTAATGTCTATCATGTAGATCCAAATATGGACATAAAGGAACTAATAACAATATCTATTACTCCATTTTGTCCAGCTTCATGTAGGACAATTATTAACTCCATCAACAACTTACCAATTTTAAAGAGTATCCATACCTTAAGGGCCTATCCTACAATATCATGAAAAAATTGATCAATTTTTTTATTGACCAATTTATCTATGTTCTCACAGTTTTCAAGATGGATAAGTTATTTTTCTATGGGTAGCATTTATCCATAAAATGGAGAAAAATTATACCCACCTAAAAATTATTTTTCCATCAATCGAAAAAGTAATTTTTTTAATTTATTTCTAATATATCTTTAACCTAATAATAATATAATATAATATTTATATCATATATATTATAATAATATATAATAATATATTATATTATATATTAATATTTTATAATATATTATACTATATTATTATATATAATAATATTATAAAATATATTTTATACTATATTAATAGAAGATATTATTATAATATATTATAATCATATAATAATATAATATAATATATTAAAATAATAATATATTATATTATATTAAATATTATTAATATTTTATGATATCTTATATTATATTATTATATATAATAATATTATAAAATTAATATTATAATGTATTAATATAATATATTAATATAATATAATATTATAATAATATAATACTATAATAATGTAATATATTATTATATATAATAATGTATAATAATATATTACATATATTATAATATATTATAATAATATAATAATATATAATATATTATATTATACTATATTATTTTATATAATAAAATTTATATAATAAAAGATATTATGAGACATATGGATAAATCATAGCAACTTATTCAGAAAAATAGTAATAAAAAGAACATGGGTACCAGATTGTCGAGCTATTTTCTAATATAAAAAAAATATGAATAAATTATTTTACTATCTAAATATTGCCTGTAAAATATTTATCTAGAAAAATATAATTTTTTTGATAAATCTTTTATCCATAGAAGAATGGGCCCTAAATATATACTACCTGTTTTAATGGCATAAGTTACATAAACTCTGTTAGAAAGTCACTATTATGTTTAAACTGAATAACCATAACCATCAAGCTTGCTCCCAACCATATCTTTTGGCTTTTATATGAATCAATTAGCAAAAATATATATTAAAATAATAAGATTTTGGTAAAAGATATTTTATCATTATAGCCAATGCATAGTTGGACTCAAAGAACTTACCAAGTGAAGATCCTTTCAATTCACATAAGACAGAACCAGAGTCAGGTCTGATAGGACAATTGAAAACCTACGAAAGCAAAATAAGCATCAACCAAAACCTCAAGCAACTTCTATTTCAATTTGTTAGGATTTGATGCCTTAAGATTCAATCTACATTGAGCCAATAGCGAGGTCCGCGATAACAAATGGAGTCCAACGAGTCTAAGATCATCCCAAATGGAGATCAGACGAAGGAGATACACTCGATTGAAGATGGCATGAAATCCGGACCGATGGAGGCAGTGGTGGCACAGCTGCATGCGGCAGCGCGTAACCAGGCCGCGAGCGCGCAGGCCAGCACAAGAACACGCAGTCGCGTGTGTGCGTGGAGCATGGCCCAGGCCCACATGCTCGTGGGCATGGCCCAAGCCCATGCGGGCCCACACAGGCACAGCCCGCACATTATCCTTCATGCTGTCCATGCATGGCGCATGGACCGACGGTCCACAGGGACCTACATGGATCGAGAGACCATTTCCCTTCAGTTTTTCACAGTCCACCATGGATTGGCAACCATTTCCCCTTGGTTTCTCATGATCTACGATGGTTTCATGGACCATGTCATGATCGGACGGCCTGGGGTGCTACCAGACGTGATCCGAGGATTTAGGGAGGATTTTAGGTGCTGTGAGGAGTCTGTATTCCTATTCTTTCATGAATTTAAGGCTTTAAAAGCTCTATTCTATCAACAGAGGTGTGTGTGTGTGGCTTTATTCGGTAGAGAACCCAGAGAGCAGAGGCGAGGCACCGACAGGAGCAGGAGCAGGGGGCTTCAGGGTAGACCATTGGATAGCGGACAACGATCGCTTCAGGGGTTTAGGGGGGTCTTTCTAAAGAGAGAGCTTTTGTGAGGGAGAGCTTCTTGTGAGAGAAAGATTGGGTGTACAAGAGTTGAGGGTATGATCTGCTCTTGTAATTTTTTTTTTTCTCATGGTGAAGCTTGCATGCCTCGTGGAGGCGAGCCTTTTTTTAGCTGATCCATGTATTTGATTGTTTCTGTTTTATTTTTTTTCTCTTCCTACTGCAACGCACGGTATTGAAAAGGTCCTGAGAGGTGGTGTCCTAGCCAGACATCATCAACAAGTGGTATCAGAGCGAGACGATACCAGGATGTAGATTGCGACGATGGTGAGCAAGACTGAAGATGGAGAAGATAGGATCAATCAAGATGAAGATCAATAAGTTTGATGGAAAGAGTAATTTCTTCTTATGGTAGGTAAGGGTGAAGGACGTGCTTATCCATCAAGGGTTGATCGATGCTCTCTAATGCGAGGAGAAGCTGACCACCATGGAGGTGCATGATTGGAGACGGCTCTAGATACAGATGATGAGTACCATGTGCATGTACCTAGCGGATGAGGTGGTGATCCATGTGCTTGATGAGATTTTTTTGACGGTGCTGTGATCGAAGCTCGAGGAGTTGTACATGGTAAAGTCTCTCACCAACATCCTTTCCTCTGGAGGCAATTCTACCAGCTGCGGATGACTAAGGGATAGAGAGTACAGGAGCATCTCAGCCACTTTCAGAAGATCCTCACCAACCTCCTCAGCATTGGTGAGAAAGTTGAGAAGAAGACCACGGCACTGGTCTTGCTAGAGTCACTTCTCCCTTCGTATGAGTCCTTGGTGACTGCTCTTCTAATGAAGAAAAGTACTATCAAGATGGACGAGGCTACTACGGTAATTCTCTAGAATGAGGTTCTCAGAAAGGAGAACCCAACTTCGAGCTCTGATGGCAGCTCAATTTTGGTGGTCTCTGAAGGACTAGGAGGCGGTAGATGGAGCGACAGGAGATCACGATGAGGACAATCCAAGTCTAACATGAGGGACTTGAGCAAGACTAGATGTTATCGATACGATGAGTTGGGGTATCTAGCCAAAGATTGCTCTCAACTTAAGAATCAGATGATGGCTACTGCAGCGACGGCCGGTAGCGATTCAAAGAGTGATGCCCTGGAGATATCTAATGAGGTATCTACTTCTTTTCAGTAGTAGATTTTAGATTCTGAATGCACGTATCATGTATGTTGTAGAGATGAGCAGTTTGACTCTTTGAAGAGCAGTGAAGGCACTGTTTATCTATCGGATGAATCGAGCTGTGCGATCAGAGGCATCGAGATGGTCAGCTGGAGAACACATAATGGTGTAGTGAGGAGATTGGGGGAGGTCTGATACATATCTGATTTCAGGTAAAATCTTATCTCACTGAACAGACTGGATTCGAGAGGCTACAAAACAATAGCTGTTAGAGGAATTCTGAAAGTGTTGCACGGCGATAGGATTGTTCTAGAGGGAAAGAAGAGAATGAGAGGACATTGCTACCTGACAAGGAGCCTAGTGTGAGGTGGAGCTTCAGGAGCCAGGAGGTGCCCAAAGCGAGGTGGAGCTCTAGGTGGAGGTGGATCTAATACAAGATATGAGACTCGAAAGGATAAAAGACGATATCACAGGGTAAATTCTTATTGCCACAGGATGATATCCCGAGCAAGTCTCAGGTCAGGAGGAGCACAGCATATGATGAAGATGGGATCGAGCGGCCTGGCTCGACTCCCATGTCTTTCCATCCATAATCAGTAGGCGATTGCCTTAGGGCATAGGGGTGAGGAGATCCAGAAGCTCTCAAAGTTAGAAGGAGGTCGAATGTCAAGTTAAGATAAAGATTGTTAGAATTTGACACCTCGAGATTCGATCCATATTGAGCCCACAGTGAAGTCCGCGATGACGAACGGAGTTAATGAGCCCAAGATCATCCAAAATAGAGATTGGACGAAGGAGATATACTCGATTGAAGATGGCATGAAGTTCGAAGTAGCAAAGGGCAGCGACAGGCCGGTGGAGGCAGTGGTGGCATGTGCAACCAAGCTGCGAGCACTCAGCCCAGCAAAAGAATGCACAAGCGCACGCATGGAGCACTGCCCACGTATGTGCCCGCATGTTATCCTTCATGCGGTCCACGCGTGGCGCATGGATCGGTAGTCCATAGGGACCTACGTGGATCGAAAGACCATTTCCCTTCAATTTCTCATGGTCCACCATAGACCAGCAGCCGTTTTCCCTCAGTTTCGCACGGTCTAGGGTGGTTTTCATGGGCCATGTCACAATCGGACGGCCTAAGGTGCTGCCTGTCGTGACCGAGGGTTCAGGGAGGATTTTGGATGCTGTGAGGAGTCTGTATTCCTATTCTTTCACTGATTTAAGGCTTTAAAAGTCCTGTTCCGTGAACAGAGGTGTGTGTATGGCTTTGCTCGGTAGAGAACCCAGAGAGCAGAGGCGAGTCACCGATAGGAGCAGAAGCAAGGGGCTTCAGGCAGACTATTGGACAGCAGACAGTAGTCGCTTCGGAAGTTTGGAGGGTCTTCTTAAAGAGAGAGCTTTTATGAGGGAGAGCTTCTTGTGAGAGAAAGATTAGGTGTACAAGGGTTGAGGATGTGATCTCCTCTTGTAATTTTTTTTCTTTTCTCATAGTGAAGCTTGCATGTCCCGTGGAGGTGAACTCTTTTTTGGCTGATCCACGTATTTGATTGTTTCTGTTTTATTTTTCTTCTCTTCCTGCTGCAACGTGCGGTATCGAAAAGGTCCTGAGAGATGGTATCCTAATCAGACATTATCAACACAATTAAATATTATAAAAAAATAAGGTACAAATCAAAAGCTTAATTGGGCTCAATTACTGCAAAATCAGCAAAAATCAAACCACTCTCCATCAGATCGCTATCCAAGCTTCTAGCTTCACTTACCTGTAGTCCACATAAACATCAAGTCAAAGCCATAGATGGAGACCTATAAACAATAATAAAACAAAAAACGGACAGAGATTTTATTCTCAATGTATTGATGCATTCTCCTATATATTTATGGAACAGGAGACCAAACATGAAAAATAAGAATTCTTTATTCTTTTTCTTTGGAGAAGAACTTGAATAAAGAATCTTTACGTTATTCACCACCCTTATGAAGAAAATATTTTAAATGCTATTTGTAGAGCATAATCCAGCACAACGCCACTCTATTTTTAACATCGATTGGTACTGTTTTGTACCAGTGGTGGAGCTATGTGCTCTGCTACATACCAATTGGCAGTTCATATCAGTGCATTTGACACTTTAGTCTATCTCTAAGCATTGTAACCTCATTTAAGTTTTATTGATGCTAGCTTTCACTTTAGAGTCCTAGCAAACTCATCAGAAATAATCATCAGATATGCAAACATAAGACCGTGACATGATAATGTCAGCACATGCCCTTTGTTCAACACAAGGCCTATGTTACATGGACTTCTGTACGTGTGTTGGGTGCAGGTAGGCCTCTTCAAGTTGGGTCCTTCCAGTACCTAAAAATTTCTTTCTTATGGACCTATGCGCAAGAGCTACACTGAACATTTTAAAGAACCAGGTGTTGGTAAACCAAAGGATCTGGATGATATAGCATGAATCTTTACAAAGTTTTTTAAATTAGAGAATATGATTTTAAAGCATCCACTGACAGTACAAAATGTCGGCATTATATCACCAGTATTGACCAAATCAGGCACAACAAACATCACTTTAAACCTGAACTGAGTGTATCTGTGTGTGCACAAAGGTGAGTGAGTGAGTGAGACATACACAGAGAGAGAGATGAACCAGAAATTATATGTTAATTAAGACCATTAGGATCTATAGCCACTTACCTTTTTTTTCCCCTCTTTTCCTCTCTTTGCTAAGTGGATTAAAACCATGTCGGGCATATTTGGATGGTTCGGTGGAAAATCCTATAAAATTAGTGGTTGGATTGTAATCCTATAGGATTACAGGTCAGACCAGTGCAACCAGCAAAAGATAGGTATTTTTTTCTTCCTATAAGATTCCAGCTAACCAACCCAAAATCTATTTCTAGATATTTATGAAATATGAAGTAGCATCAGCAATTCTGCATAGTTGTTTGCCAAGACTCCGATGATCTTGCATGGCTTACTCGGATTTGCAACAATTGCCTAATTCAACATAACGTAAGCACATAAGAAATACATTTTGCTGATAGATTAAGATCTTATAAATGAGCAAGACTTTTATCAAAATATAATCAACTTTATTAACTGACTAGGAATTATTGTCTTCTTGGGTCTTATTTTCCCATGTACAAGTTTAGGATGGTTGGAGGAGAACAAAGATTAGAACAAAAACTTTTGAATAAATGAAAAAATCTCTCTTAAAACCAGCTAGAGGTAAATATACAGGCACCGAATAGTTTAAAAAATCTACACTTATCCCCAAAAGGTTTATTTTTTGGATTTTTTGTATACATATCCTCCTAAATATTAGAATTTATATGAATACCCTCACAAAATTGATGCGTACATATATATCCTTATAAAATACTTATTTTGCATTTTTTTTTCTTTTTAGTTGCAAATATATTCATGCTATATAATGCCATTAAGAAATTAACAATTTATAATTTAAATAATTGAGATATTCTAAATGGATAGACATGCAAAAACAAAAATTTATAAGAGTACATTTTAGTTTGCAAGGGTATTTATATAATTTTACATTTGTAGGAGAGTTTGTATGCAAAAAAATTAATTCTTAATTATCACCAAATGAGAATTTATTAGCAATATTGTTAGTATATATTATAGCACTTAACAGTTAAAAAACATAATTAAAACAAAGACTGCTAATACAACATGCTTCCTCTTATCACCCATTGGGGGCCACGGACATCAGCTACCAAGGCTATTTCGAAGCTAGATTCCATTCAATTTCTGACAGTAACCTATAGTAAACTACTACTATCAGGTCAAACTTGATCTAACAAAATTCAAATATGTTTATGTGATGTTGTAGGCATTGGATCATTATACTACATCTTTGATTGGTATAATTCGAATAAATATATTTTTATTTTTTACATATAATTTTTTTTAAATACATAAAATTATTATATTAATATTTTTATAAAATTACTATTAGCATGTATATACTTATAAATATTTTTTTTGCATATTTTACCATTAAGAATATTTCAGTCATCTAAATTAGAAACCGTTAATTTCTTAACAGTATTAGATGGTATAGGTACATATCAAGAAAAAATGAAAAAGAAAGATATGTACATAAAACAAGTATTTTGTAAAGATATATATAAAAATTTTAATTTTAGAAGTATATTCATGTAAATTTTAATATTTAGAAATGCATGTATGCAAAAAATCTTTATTTTTTTCCAACAATTTAATCCATAATTTAACAAAATATTAATCTTAAAAGAGATCCAAATATCATATCAGAAAAATTTCAAATATGATCAAAATAATTTTTAGTAAAATAACAGCCATCCAAGAATATAGGAAGACGTTTGTATCCTCTTCCCCATTCAAGAGCCATTATGAGTTTTATACGAGAAAAAAATGGTTTTCTCAGAATTGTTAATTTGATTGGATGTAACTATAGATTTTTTAAATATTGGGTGCATGAATAACAAATATGGATTTGTACTTAAAATTTGTTTAATTATAGATGCATTTTCTCACCTATAAGTTAATGGCTTTCCCTAGTTCACTTCAAATAAGGCATTTCATGTCTATTCATGGGCTCACGTTAACAAGGCGGGTTGGAGACTATTCCATTGCGTGTGTGACCATTGGTGCACTCAGATTAGCGCTGTGGGAGCATTTGGTGTGATAGTTGATGATCAACTGGTCCGCAGTTGGTGGTGACTAAGGTGGAAAGGGCGAGCATCCCCGGCAACATCTCGGGGAGCTCACAAAGGGGTTCTAACATAGGAAATGGATGGAAGATGGCACTCCTTAGGTGCCTGGTATGGATTTCATCGGAACCATCATTGGGAGAGATTGAGAAGCTACGGCGGTGGTTTCTGGAGGTGGTCAGACTCTCGAAGGAGGCCGTCCAGACAAAGGAGAAATGGATTGCATGCACAGTGGTGGCGAAGTCCCTCAATGGCCGGAGGGTGGTGATGGAGGCAGTGAAGCAGGAACTCAAGCACCATGTGGGATTGAAGGTGGAAGTCCAAGGGTTTGGCCTAGAGCAGGGCCATCTGATGGTCCGATTCTCCGATCCTGATGAAAGGGACCTTGTGCTTGGCCGACCGTGGGTGGTGGCGGGCCAAGCACTGGTGATAGAGGCTTGGCAACCCCAATTTTGTTTAGGGGATGGAGCAATCCACTCCGCCTTGGTTTCGGTGCATTTGTCACGTCCCCCAGTGGAGCTATGGGGGGACGAGGCGATCCAGTGCATCCTCGACCTCGTCGACAAGTTTGTGGCAGTGGATGCGTGCACAGTGGAGCTAAGAAGAATCAGCTTCGCACAGGCGTGCGTGTGGGTGGACCTCTCTCGGCCGCTGCGACCGTGATTGCTGATAGAGGGACCCGACGGCCCCCAATGGCAGCACTTCGTGTGGGAGAACATCGATGGAGTTTGTCTCCAGTGCAGCTGCTTCCATCCCACAGCAGTATGCCCAGTGGATGCCGGTGTGGGGCAATCCCTATGGTCGGAGGACGTGGTCCAAACAGAAGAAGGGGAGGCCAAAATGGAGTAAGGGCCCCAGATGGAGCCACGGCTTGTCGCCATCCGACAGTGGACGCTAGTGCTGGAGGCGGGGGCTGAACTAGGGAGGAGGGGGGCCAGATCCAATCAGGCCCCTAACTCGATTCCTAGGTCGAGTCAACCCGGCAAGGAGCCGAGTCGGGCCAAATCTAGTGGGGATGGTTGGATGAAGCCTTCCCAGCTCGCACGGTGGAGATCTTCTCCTTGAGCGACGGTTGGATCAGAGGCACGGAGCACAAAAGTGCATGCAAGTGCGGAAAATCGTGCGGCTGGCCTAGCTAACAAATTTGGCCCCCTCGCACTTGACTGGGTCAGGTGCTTGGACAGCCCATTCATGGGCGTGGTGGACCTGGCAGGGCCAACAGGCTCACGGGCCATGGTGGTGGACCTGGCACGAGGTCTCTTAAGCATGTGCAGCCCAGTGACCCAGAAGGGGATCATGCGCAGCTGAAGGCCAGGGGAAAAGCTCTTATTGGGGCCAAAAAAGGCCCGATCCAACCCAACAGGTCTAAAGACAAGGCCCTGACCTAGCAGGCAGATCTGATTGACCCATCAGCCATCCACAGAGGCGATGGGGATTTTCTCTTTTCGATCGAGACCCTAGGGGAGGGGGATTCAGCCATGGTCTAGGGTAAGGAGTCGATGACCGACCACGACATCCAGGGGGTGCAGTCCCCTGGCATGGGGAGGCACTCAGCACTATAGGAGGATCCAAAGCACAGGGGATCCATGGCAGTGGCCTCGAACCTAGATCATGAGGGGACGGTTGATATTCTGAGATGGGCCATCCAAGAGATAGAGGGGACTCTTGGGCTGCAGACTCGATGGACATAGGGGCGAAGGATGATACCCTGATGGAGGGGCATTCGGGTGAGGACCACCTCCACCGCCAGCTGGCCCAATGAAGATTTTGATTTGGAATAGCCAGGAGGCAGGGAAGCTCTCTTTCTGTATGACTTTCAAAAGGATCATCTAGCAGCATGACCCTGATATCTGTGTCCTACTCGAGACCCGACTCTCTAGGGCAAGTCTTGCCCAGGCAAGGGGCATCAAATCCCGCTTGCGTGGTGTTCCTACATGGTGGAGTCTAGGGGTCTCTCAGGGGGATTATGATTCTCTGGCGTTGTGACTCGGTCAGAATGGATGTGTTTTATAGATGTGAGTAGCAGGTGGCCTTGGTTATCTCTGAGTAGATCGATGGCCTTTGGCTTCTCTCCGATGTTTATGCAAGCACCTAGTACAGGAAGCGGAGGGTGCTCTGGTCCGAGATCTCTAAGTTGCTTATGCAGAGCCTTCCATCTCTTGTTGCTGGAGATTTCAACTATATAGTTGGGCCACATGAGAAGATGGGAGTGTTGGGAATTGTGTCCCAAGCCAATCGTCAGCCTATTGACGATTGAGCTTTCATATGTAATTGTATATGAATTATTCAATAATAAAAGTTATTTGACTTCTTCATCACAAGTTGTGTACATCTTTTATGAACTCCTGAATTGTGATGATGTCCTTAAGATATTTTAATTGATAAAGAAAGATTTATTATTTAGTCTTTAAATCAGTTCACGATCAAATGATACGCTATTAGTAAGATGATAGCAATTATTATTAGAAATATTTGGTTAGGACACCACCTCCATAAGATCTTTTCAATACTACACGTCACAGCAGGAAGAAAGAAGAAATAAAATAGAAATACAATCAAATACGTGGATCAACTAAAAAACTTGCCTCCAAGAGACATACAAGCTTTATCATGAAAAAAAAAATTATAAGAAGAGATCATACCCTCAACCCTCGTACACCTAATCTCTCTCTCACAAGAAGCTCTCTCTCACAAAGAGCTCTCTAGAAAGATCCTCTAAACCCCTGAAGTGACTGCTGTCTGCTGCTTGATAGTCTGCCTAAAGCACCCCTACCTCTACTCTCTATTGGCTCCTCTCAGTCTATTGCTGCTCTGAGTCCTCAGCCAAACACACCACACCGTGCTGTCTTCTCTGATGTTTCGCCCATAAGGCCTCCTAAAAGCCCTAAAACTCAAACAGTATTGGAGACAAACTCCTCCTAACATCCAAACATGCCTCTCACCATTGGATCATGCCCGGCAACACTTCCGCATCAATGGATCATGCCATATCACACGCTACACATCCACTGATCTCCCTAAAACCATCGACAACCATTTGATCGCAATCGAAATCATCCATAGCCATCTGATCGTGCATCGATCCATAAGAACCCATCATGGACTATGAGAATCACCTTCGAAATGCATTTGATCCATGGTGGACCGCAAGAAATCGAGTGGGAAACACCCGATCGGTCCACAACAGTCGTCATGGATGGTCGATCCATGCACCGTGCGTGGACTACATGAGAATCCACGTGGGCTGTGCTTGCACACACCTGCTTGGGCCTGGGCCACCCCTGCGTGCATGCCTACCTTGGCCTAGGCTGCGCACCATGCATCCCCATGCTAGGCCGTGCACTCATAGCTGGCCCCTATGCTGTCGCGACCTTCATTTGCCCATCGCCGGCATCCACCACTCTAATCTCCATGCAGAATACTTTCAAGCATAACTTCTTCATCTGGACTCCGTTCGGATTGATCTTAAGCTCGTTGGACTTCGTTTGTCATCATGGACCTCACTGTGGATTTAGTATGGATCGAATCTCAAAGTATCAAATTCTAATAATCTCTCCATCTCGACTCAATATTTGTTCTTCTCCTAACTCTGAGAGCTTCTGGATCTCCTCACCCCCATGCCCTGGGGTAATTACCTACTAATCATGGATGGGCAAACATGAGAGTAGAGCTAGGCCATTCAATTCCATCTCCATCATATGCTGTGCTCCTCTTGACCTGAGATCTGCTCGGGATATCCTCCTGAGGTAATAGAAATCTCACCCTGTGATATCATCTCTCATCCTCTCCAGTCTCATATCTCATGCCTGATCCACCTTCATCTAGAGCTCCACTACGCTCTAGGCTCTTTCTGGCTCCTGAAGGTCCACCTCGAACTGGGCTCTTCATCAGATAGAAATATCCTCTCATCCTCTTCTTCCTCTCTAAAATAACCCTACGTCATGCAACACCTTCAGGATTTCTCCACTAGCTACTATTCTGTAGCCTCTTGAATTTAATTTGCTCAGTAAGATAAGATTCCATTTGAAATCAGATATATATTGGACCTTCTCCTATCTCCTCACTACACCATCATGTGTCCTCCAGCTGACCATCTTGATGTCTTTGATCGTACAGCTCGATCCATCTGACAGATAGACAGTACCCTCACTACTCTCTAAAAAGTCAAACTGCTCCTCTCTACAACATACATGATAGGTGTATGTAAAATCTAAAATTCACTACTAAAAGGAAGTAGATACCTTGTCAGATATCTTTAGAACATCATCTTCTGACTTGCTACTAGTCGTCGCTGTAGTAGCTCTCATCCGATCCCTGAGTTGAAAGTAATCTCTGGCTAGATGCCCCAACTCGTCACACCGATAACTCTGATCTTACTCAAGTCTCTCATCCTGAACTTGGACCATCCTTGTCGTGATCTCCTATCACTCCGTCTGCCACCTCCTACTCCTCCAGAAACCATCAAAGCTGAGCTGTCGCCTAAGCTCAAAGCTAGGTTCTCCCTTCGAGAATCTTGTTATGAAGAATCACCATGGTGACCTCGCCCATTTTGATGGTGCTCTTTCCTACTAGAAAAGTAGTGACCAAGGACTCAAATGAAGAGAGCAGTGATGCTAGCAAAACTAGCACCCTGATCTTCTCCTCAACTTTCTCGCCAACACTGAGGAGGTCAATAAAGATTTTTTGAAAGTAGCTGAGATGTTCTTACATGCTCTACCCCTCAGTCATCTGCAGCTGGTAGAACAGCACCATCGAGAAAAACTCATCAAGCACATAGTCACCACCTCATCTGCTAGGTATAAACAGATGGTACTCACCACCTACATCTGTAGCTATCTCCAATCCTACACTTTCATAGTAGTCGGCTTCTTCTTGCATAAGAGAGCATCAATCAACTTTTACTGGATGAGCACATCCTTCACCCTTGCCTGCCATAAGAAAAAATTACTCTTTTCATCGAACCGATTGATCTCCATCTTGATTGAGCCTATTTTCTCCATCTTCAATCTTGATCACCACCACCGCAACCTGCATCCTAATATCGCCTCTCTCTGATATCACTTGTTGGGGATGTCTGGCCAGGACACCACCTCCATAGGACTTTTTCGATACCACGCATCACAGCAACAAGTAAGAAAAAATAAAATAAAAATATAATCAAATACGTAAGTCAGCCAAAAAACTCACCTCCATAGGGCATGCAAGCTTCACTATGAAAAAAAAAATTATAAAAAGATATCACACCCTCAACCCTCATACATCCAATCTCTCCCTCATAAGAAGCTCTCTTTCACAAAAGCTCTCTCTATAGGAAGACCCCCTGAACCCTTGAAGTGATTGTTCTTTGCTACCTGATAGTCTGCCTGAAGCACCCCTGCCTCTGCTCTCTATCAGCTCCTCGATCTGCTGGTACTCTAGATCCTCAGTCAAACACACCACGTCGTGCTGCCTTCTCTGATGTTTCACCCACTGGACCTCTTAAAGGCCCTAAAACCCAAACAGTATCAGAGACAAACTTCTCCCACCATCCAAACACACCTCTCCCCATTGGATCACACCCAACAACACTTCCACATCATTGGATCATGCCAAATCGCATGCTGCATACCCGCTGATCTCCCTGGAACCATCGACAACCATCCGATCATGATCAAAATCATCTATAGCCATCCGATCATGCACTGATCCATGAGAACCCATCGTGGAGCATGAGAATTACCTTCGAAATGCATCCGGTCCATGGTGAACTATGAGAAATTGGGTGGAAAATGTCCGATCAGTCTGCCCATGGACCATGTGAGGATCTGTACGGGACTGCACGTGGACCACATGAGGATCCGTGCAGGCCGCACCTGCGTGCGCCCGCCTGGGCCTGGGCTACAGCCCACATGCATCCACCTGGGCCTGGGCCATGCACCATGCATTCGTGCACTGGGCTCTGCGCTCACTGCCAGCACGCATGCTCGCTCCACCACGGCCTCCACCGGCCCGCCGCCGACCTCCACCACGATCTAATCTCCATGTAGACTTCGTTCGAGGGTAACTTCTTCATCTATACTCTATATGGACTGATCTTAGGCTCGTCCGACTTCGTTTGTCATTGTAGACCTCATTGTGGTCTCAGTATGGACTGAATCTCAAGGCATGAAATCCTAACAGTTATCAAGTATAGATATTTGTGTGCTATATAGGTTGGTTATTCTCTTAATCAAAGAGTGTAGACACACTGATATAGTATAGAGGTGAGAGGTAGGAGTACATCTCATTAAACTTGACTAATTATGGAGCACTCTGCTGTCAAGAGTAGCTCATGAAGGGTATGGATATAAGTATCCCTCTAACCTGAGATCACCATGGTGACTTGCAAGCAACTCACTGTATTTTGGTGTTGGACTATCTGAATTTCTAATTCAGTGATGAAAATTTTTTGGATACAATCAAGTATTTGTGGTAGTTGGTGTATAAGTCGAGATGGGATTGACCTCTCCAGATTATAGGAGTTAATGCATCACTATATTTTAATTTAGTAAAATCTGAATCTGAATAATCCATGTGATGGATTTGAAAGGTTGAAATACAATGTAGATGACTATTTCAGGGTTGATAGTTAAACTCTATATCTCTTTGAGCAGCAGGATCAAAAGGATAAATTATACGATAACCATACACCAGTAAGTTTTGGGGTTTTGCTTTGCAATCATTCGATCAGTCCGGACGTCGGATCCCATTGCTAGATGATCACTTCAATTGGTATAAAAATTTATTTCTATACTACCAGCTTAGGTTTGAATCTATAGGATCACATACATTAGAAGTTTCTCTTCGATCAAATGATTGATCGACGATTGAGAATCGTTCAAGGGTAAAATCATCAATACGATTGATAATTAATCCTATGCAATGGTTCCAATAAAATCATTCACTAAGAGTTAGTAAAATTTAAGAAAATTAATTAATAATTAAATTACTGATTAGCTCAATTTGATCAAGCATTAAAGTTTAGATCATGTCTAATTCAATTAGATTCAATTAGGTCAAATCCGATTAGGTTATATGATGACCTAATCACTAAGAAAGGTTAAGCCTTGATTCGATCAGGACTTAGGTTCAACCTATTCCTAATTAGATTAGAAGTTTGGGAACCTGATTAGATTAGGTTAACTCATCTCTTTTTGGATCTAAACAAATTGGGTTTGGATGAAACCTAATTAAGAACCAAATAACTAAAACCAAGAGTCTAGATTAGTTGGACTACTCTCTTCTGCCCACATCTTTTCAACATGCCAATTCTCATCGCACAAAGCTATTTTGTGCATGAGAAAAATTCTAGCAAATACCTCTAGTTGTCACCCACAATTGACAAGGATAAGTTGGTTATGATTCAAATTCAAAAGGGTTTGAATTTGAAACCCTAGCTCATCCTGATTCTCCCTAGCCGACCACCTTATGAAGGGGTCTTGTTTGTGCGACAAAAGGAAACTGTTCCTATGATTTTTCCAATACCTCTTGTTTGACCCTCCTTTGGATGGGAATGGATGTGGATTAAATCTGGTAGAGTTTGAATTCAAAACAGTTTTGAATTTGAATTCAATTTAATCCTAGTCCTATCCCATCTCCTCTTGTTCGGCAAGCATAAAAAGGCCTTCCTTTTGTGTGCTGAAAATTACTGAGATTCACTGTGAGATACCTGAGAGAAAGGGGGGCCAAACATCAGTTTGGGGTGTGAGGATCAGGGGTGGGTGGCCAAGTTGTTGGCATGTGAGTTTAGCGGAGATCATCTCCTCTTGGATGAGATTTCTAGGCCCTAGGCGTTAGTGTTTTTGGGAGAGAGAGATCCAAATCAGAGAAAGAAGTTTCTCTGACTTTCTTCCACCATCTACATCATCTTTTAGTCTATCTTCGATATCGAAAGGGTCTAAGTTGTCAAAGAAAGAGAATCAAATCAGCAGTCTAGAAGTCTTCTATGCAAGCTAGCACTCCCAAAA
The DNA here is from genome assembly GCF_000442705.2 of Elaeis guineensis. Lineage (NCBI taxonomy): Eukaryota > Viridiplantae > Streptophyta > Magnoliopsida > Arecales > Arecaceae > Elaeis > Elaeis guineensis. The sequence continues at coordinate 47,351,014 of NC_026006.2, read as the reverse complement.
AGGCTGATCGATGATAGAGGGCTTCGTGTGGACCATCCATAGAGGCTGAACATCCAGTGCGGTGGCACAGCATCGAGCAAGACCTCAGATCTGCATAATCAGTTGCGGTGTTCATCGACCCTCACAAAGGTAATGAGTTTTGAACTTATCTGATCAAGATCTAACAGTTAGTCTGATCTAGGATATCGATGTGATCAATATAAGTTTTTATTAATTTTAGATTTTAATTATATATTTAATCATGTTATAGATCCTGGCAATATAGTTTAAATTAGATCTTGTGCATATAATATAGATTAAATAGTTTAATCTATCATATTTCACTTAAAAATTTTAAAAATTACATGCATAGAACTATCAATTTTCTTTCAATTGGTATCAGAGCCATAGGTCGTATTACATGATTTTTATATTCTTAAGATCTAAAATCTTGTTATTTAGATTAGATCTAATGATGTTTATGCTAAGATCTAATATTAGATCAGTTACATATATGATATGCATTAGATTAGATGACCGATTAATCAAGTACTCTGATTGGATTGGTCACCAGACCTATCCGCTCATAAGAGAAAAGTAGGATTTAAAGATCCTCTCATCCTATTCGATGGGATTCTCTTATGGCATGTAGGGATGTCATGTGATTATATCTCATGAAGAAAAATCATCAAAAAAAAATTTATTTTTCTGCAAAACCCTAGATCTGAAACCCTAGGATTATTATATGTGATATAAGCTGTACAAAAAGTAGTAACATCTAATCTTGATGATTAAAATTATTTTAATCATGAAAAATAAAATTTAGAATCATAAAAAATTTAAATATAATCTAAAGATAATTTATGATTGATTTTATTTTAGTTTATACAGTATTTTTTAGATCTGAAATATTGTGAAACTTGCTGGCATATCTACTGAGCCGACTTAGTTTTGAAATGAGCCGACTCAATCCTCTAATTTAATTAGCTCAGTGCTAACTGAGCCGAGCCAGTTGCCACAGGATGAAAGTAATAGTTACTATTCATTAACAATGAGTCAACCAAGTCAGTCCTCTAATTTAATCAGCTCAGTGCTAACTGAGCCGAGCCAGTTGCCACAGGATGAAAGTAATAGTTACTATTCATTAACAATGAGTCAACCAAGTCACAGACTTAGTCGACCCACTGAAGTAAGCCAACTCAGTTCAGGAATGAGCTGACCCAATTTTAGAATAAAAAATTTTTGCATAAAATCATTGTAAATTATTTACAAAATTAAAATTATTTCAAACCTAACCTAAACCCATATATTTAATTGAAAGTTAAGTTGAATGATTGGATCTAGAATTGTAAATTAAAGATCTAATGTCATTTATATAAAATATTGGTTTATGGGTTAGCATAGTCAGATCCTCTTAATTGAGTCAGACCTAGGATTAGAATCAAAGAATCAAATGGACTAAATAGAAACTTGATTACATCTAACCAAAAGTTGAATTATATCAAAATTTCTCTAGAGCCAATACAGCAGTTGTAGTTGGTCAAGTCCATATCTTTGATTAGATCCAAATGGACCTTGATCTTTAACTCAACGATCAAACCTAAGTCTATAGGCTGATCGAATTGAAACTAATTAACCAGTTGGTGTCTAAGATAAGTTTGATAGTCTTGATCAATGATTTTTAATTAAGAACTACTCATCTAGATTGAGTCCATGGTGAGTTAATGGCATATCCCTCCCACCAATCTCACTTATCTGGCCAACATAGTGAATTATGTTTTGATCAGATTGCTTAATGATTTGGGATTGATCCATGCTATCGAGGAAGTCAGTATAACTGATTTAGGTGCCCCTAGTTCAACTTATCTGTAGTTCTCTTCATAATTTGGTCAAATCAGTGGGAGGACTTATGACTTGTCAATTAGGCTAGCTTGTCTTTGGTCCTCTTTTAATGACTTATTGAAATTAGTGGGGGATTTGCAACTTGTTGGTTGGACCAGCTTGCATCTAGTTTTCCTTAATCGGACTTGATGAAGTCAGTGGGAGGATAATGATTAGCTGGTCAATCTCTTTTCTTTTCTTAAAATGTGTTAACCAAATCTTTTAAATTATTAGGTCTATAAAATGAAATAGTTATGGAGATAACTAGGTTATAGCCTTCCATTAAGTTGGGTGATAATGGGTCTCTTAATCTAATAATCATTGGAGGCCCAAAGGCCTGATGCTTATCGACTATTAAAATTATTATTCATAATATGATGACTCAATCATGTCTTTCTGATGGTGATCAGGTTAGCTGAGCTTTCCTCAGACCTGATCATTCCACTACAAGAAAATAAGTTAAAATTTTCATCGCTAATAAGCCAAATTCGTCACTAATAATAATTAGAAACGAAAATTTTATCGCTAAACTTTTATCGCGAAAAATACCGTTGTTGATAATATTTTATGATGAAATTTTTTTATCACAAATAACAGTTATTTATGATGAAATATTTTCAACATAAAAAATAAAAAATAAAAAAACTTATTCATCAAAAAAATAATTTGCGATGAAAATAACAGTCGCTAATAATATTACTAGCGATGAAACTATGTTCGTCGCTATTATTCGCTTTTAGTGATGGAAATTTTTTGTTGCAAAAAATTTTATTTAATGAAAAAATAATATTAAAAGACTTTAGCGACTACTATTTACATCATAATTAATCTTTTTTTCGATAAAACTTTACGTCGCTAATAATTATTTGTGATGAAAAATTTTTTATCACTGTTAATTATATATTTTTTAAAAAATTAAATTACTTTTATAAATTTTTTACGATGAATATTTCATCGGTAATAATTTCATTACTAATTAATTTTTTTTAAATTTTGGATATATTTTTTAAAGTTATATGTATAATATTTTTTATAAATTAAAAAATTTGAATAAAAAATTTACACAATAAAATGATAAATAAATTTGATTATTTTATTATATCAAATTAAAATTATAAGAGTTTTAAAAAAAATACATCAAAGAGCCGTCACATATCAGCATGTAGAGAATGAGGTGGGGATGGAGAATGCTCGACGGAGCTCGGACCGTCGATGAAGCTCAGACCGACATGCTGCTGCCTCAACATTTGAATCGTCTACTCTATCTATGCCATCCGCTCCATCATCTGCATCTAAAACTACTGATACTGGGCGATGTGTGCAGTCAGCTCCTGAGCTCACTGCTCAGCCTGCTGTCGATCCTCGGTAGCCTGCCTCTGCACCTCCATCAATCGAGCTTGGCCGTAGGATGGATCCAGCCCTAGATGATCGTGAAGATGAAGGAGCAGTGATCCCATATTCTAGACCCCTAACATAATAGGATCTCGTACTGAGCACCTGATCATAGATCTCATCATCTATGGGTGCAGTCGAGCCCTCAGGGATAGGCTGGGATCTCATGTCGGTCATACGATTCTAAAAATAAAAATTAGAGTTATTTTAATTTTCTAATAAAGATCAAATTATGAATAAAAAATTAATTGAAAAAGCTTACAAAGAGCTCCTGGCTCTCCATCGTCCACTTGTCCGACCGTCACTGGTGGATCCGCTGGTAGATATCGATCCTACCAGGAAGCTCGTCACTCTTAATATCTCTCTGCAATTTGAGAATTATTTAAAAAAAAATTAAATAATTAGAGAAATATATCATAATTAGAAATTTAAAAAATATGTACCATGTGCTCCATGTGGCGTGCCAATGATCTCAAACCCCCATAATACGGCATGGTCTGTCTTGCCCAGTTCGCTGCATTCTGGGTACATCATCTCTGTAAAATTAGCAGTAAAATTAGTAGATAACAAATATAATTTAAGAATAAACGATTAAGTCATTAAAATCTAAAAAAAATTTACATGTGTACCCTGATATGTCGGATCCTCGTTTTTGTGAAAATTTTGGCAGCATCTCCCCATGGTTTTCCAAGTATATAATGTGGATATGGTGCCCACGCACCCTATTCACCACATATCCGGAGAACAATGGATAGATAACTACTGAATACCACATAATGAAATGAAATATCAACTATTAATAATATTATTATTATTATTCTTTCAAAAAGTCCGAATACGGGACATCGAAGTTTCGATCTCAATGAAGATCGAAACTTGAACAAAAATCTATGGCTCAATATTATTTAAGTACCATCTTTGAACTTGCATTCAAAGATGGATTTCTAATTTATCAAAAAAGAATAACTTCATATTAAAATTTCTTTATCAAAAATTTTAATAATTTTTTTTTAAAATAAAAATATTTTTTATTTATAATTTCAGCAGCATACAAAACAGCACATAAAATAATTTAATTATAAAAATAACAGCAATGTGCATTGTGTTAGTAAAAAAATAATCAGTCAAATAATTAACTAACTTCAGCAGTAACACTAAAAAATAATATGCAATAATTATAATAATATGCAATAATTATAATAATTCGAGTGTCCTAGCCCAGCCCAGTACTCCCCGGACCCGACCCGACCCGACCCGACCCAGCACGGACCGGACCGGACCCGACCCACCCCGGCTCCACCCGACTCACCCCAGCCAGACCCGACCCAACCCAACCCGCCTCATCCTGGCCCGACCCAAAACTGACCCACCCCAGACCCTACCATTCCCTACCCGACACGGACTGGACCAGACCCAACCCGACCCGACCCGACCTGACCCACCCTAGTTCCACCCGACTTGCCCAGCCCCATCTGACTTGCCCCGGCTCCACCCGACCCACCCCGACCCAGCTCCACCCGACTCGCCCCAGCCCGACTCAACCTGACCGGACCCGCCTCATCCCAGTCCAACCCAAAATTGACCCGGCCCAGACACTACCATCCCCGACCTGGCACGGATCAGACCCGACCCGACCTGACCTGTCCTAGCTCCACCCAACCTGCCCCAGCCCGACCCGACCCGGCTCCACCCGACTCACCCCAGCCCAACCCGACCCGACCCGACTCCACCCAACTCACCCCAGCCCTACCCGACCCGACCTGACCCGCCCCATCCCAACCCGACTCGACGCAACCAGACCCGACCTGACTCCACCCGACCAGCCCCAACCTGACCCGACCCGACCCGACCCGATCCAGCCCGACCCACCCCGCCCCAGCCCCAGGCCCCGGTACACACGCCGACCACGACATGCTGCCATGGCACGCCGGCACCATGCCTGGCATGCCAGTCCCGGCACGCAGGCCCCGACACGCAGGCATGCAAGCCCATAGTATCGGCCCATGTGGCCATCCCCGGCACGCCGGCCGCGAAACGTCACCACCGTGTGGCCGCAACCCGCAGGCCCCACGCAGTCGCGGGCCACCATTCCAGCCCAGGTGGCTGTCCCCGGCACTCCGGCACTGTGCCCGACACGTCGGTCCCGGCATTCAGGCCCCAATACGGAGGCCAGCAGGCCCGCCGTCCCGACCCAGGCAGCCGTCAATGGCACGCTCGTCGAGGCATGCCGGCAGTCATGTGGCCATGGCTCGCAAGCCCCACACGGTCGTGAACCGCCATCCTGACCCAGACGACTATCCCCGGCACATCGGCCGCGGCATGGTGGCCCGACACCGTTCTCCGTCCCCATCCCCGACTCGAACACAATCCAAAAAAAAAAACACAACATGACTCACCTTGACGGTGGCGACGGAAGAGCTCCGAACGGTGGAGGAACCCGAAGGGGATGCGAGAGGCAGGGAGGCCACACGAAAGAGGGAGAGAAGAACGCGGGAGAGGGAGAATGCCGATGGGGGGGAAGAGGAAGAAAAGTGGGTTTTGGATGGGACGTAAAGGGACGGAGGATATTAGCGATGAAAATTTTCATCATAAATAATTAACTTTTATCATAAATAAAAAAATATTTACGATGAAAAATATATTTTCGTCTCTATTACCCTTATTAGCGTGTACAATTTTTTCTGTCGCTAATAATTTTCGTCAATAAAAAAAATTTCCATTGAAAAAATTAACATCTCAAGAAAATATTATTTATGATGAAAATAATATTTTTCATTGCTAGTTACATAATTAGCAATGAAAATATTATTCCATCGCTAATAATCGTTCAAAAAAAAATTCTTTTAATTTGGATAATGCAATGATATATGTGATATGTGTGTGTGTGTATATATATATGTTTATATATATGTGTGTCTATATATATATGTGTGTGTGTGTGTGTGTGCATGCGTGCATGTGTGTGTACACATATTATGTTGGTAAAGTCTTTGGTTGTTGGATCAACTGAAATGGGATCAAATCTTACCTCCGCTTTTGGGGGTCTAAGGATATTTTAGATAGGGCAACCTCAAAACATAAAATGGACTAATCAAACAAAGATAGAAAAAGATTTTAATCGACATACTTATTTTACTCCAAACCAATATTATATATTGATTTATATATATATAATTATATATTACTTTATATAATATAAATAGAATAGTATTTTATATCTTGCACTAAACAAATTGATATTTATCTATCTTATTTCTGGATCACCTCGAGCATGCCTTCATCAACCCCATCTACTTCGACCCTCCCATGCTCCAACATTTGCGACAACATAATTTTTATAGACCATGATTTTTCACGTGCCTTTTATATATACGTATCTTAATATTCTACATAACTTTTTTTTGCACATATTATTTTTTAAAACTATCTTATAATTTTTTATAAATATAGTAATATTTATTATAATATATATCCTTCAATATGAAAGCTTTTTTAAATTTTATAAAAATTTTTTAACTATTAGCGATGAAATAATCCATCGTTAAAAGCTATTCTAATGATAAAAAAATCAATTGCATCACTAATAGTTTAGTTTTCTAAATTTAAATTTATTTATTTTTTAAAAATATTAGTGATGAAAATAATTCATTGTTAATAATCCATGATTTACGATAGTAATATGATTTTTCATCATGAATAGTTCATTATTTACAACTAAAATATTCCGTCGTAAATTATCTTTTACTTTTAAATTTTTAAAATTTGATAATTTGCGATGAAAAAAATATTTACATCATTAATATGGATATTAGTGATAAAAATATTTTCATCATTAATAAGATGGCTAGTTCTTCGTTTAGAAGTTATTTGTGAGTAAAAACTTGTCATGAAAAAAATTTATTAGCGATGAAAATTTCCTTAAGTAGCAAATAACTTACTTTTTAAAATTTTATATTTTTTAAATTTCTCAGTTATTCATGATGAAATATTTCATCATAAATTTTTACCATTTTTCGATGGAAATATAATATTCTGTTGCCAATATTCTATTATCTACGATGGTATTTTTGTCACAAATTATCTTTTATTTTTAAATTTTTTTAAAAAAATTAATTTGCAATGAAAAAAATATTTTTGTTGATAATAAATCTATTAGTGATAAAAATATTTTCATCATCAATACCTGTTATCTATGACATTATATTTTCATCGTAAATAATTATTATATTTAAAATTTTTAATTTAGCTAACTTTTTAAACTATTAATGATGAAAATAGCCATCGTTAATATACTTAATTTGTGACCCAAAATCATTATTCATCACAAATAGTGGAATTATTTGCGATAAAAATTTACATCACAAATAATTAAAAATATCAAATTTTTAATTTTTTTTGACTTATTAGTGATGAAAAGAATTTATCGTAAATAAGTTTTATTGACGATGCGAATATCTTTTCTGTCAAAAAAACTTTTAATATTTTTGATAAAAATATTTTTATCATTAATATTTCTGTACAAAAATATTTTATTATTTATGATAAAATTTTTATCATAAATATTTCATTTATTATGATGTAATTTTATTTTCATCACTAATTATTTTTATTTATGATGAAAATATTAATTCATCATAAATAATTTTTTATTATCGATAAAATTTTTTTATCATTGTTGATATTATTATTTACGATAAAAAAAATTTTGTCGTAAATAATTTCATCGCTAAAAATCTCTTCCTTTATAGTGTTCGTTTGTCAGATGCACCGAGTTCTGTCATGTTAGTGCTTGGACCTAATCAAGACTTTTAGTGGAGGCCTTCACCTACTGAAAAGATACCTGAGACAAAAATAATTACTAAAATTATTTGAAAAAATAATTGGTTAAAAATCTATCCACAGATGCACATGGGTTGGTCGAGTTTTCTTCAGAATCATATATAGTCTGCGTGGATTCTAGTACACACAAATTAAGATAATTCTTCGAATTGGAGGTAGAGGCTATCAATTTGTATAAAATAGTGAAAAAAATTTTAGACTAAAGTCCATGTCTTTAGGTTTAATAATTCATATACTAAATAGATCTTCATTTTTCTTCCATAGTTATGGCTAGTAGTTTGTCATTCCGCTCACTGTTGGACAGTGACATGCTTATGGGACCCAACTCTGATAGCCAGTATCAGAAGTTGAATATTGTTCTTAAGCCCAATCAGGTCAAAAAGTCTGAAGCAGATCAGAGTCAAACAGAAGCGTTCCTTAACCCAAATAGGCTATGAAAGAGAAATAAACAATCGATTGCTGATCATGATGCTTACATGATAACACCTTATAATTTTTTTGTTTGTGATACTACTATCTAGGTATTAGATATCAAAAATTTGATTCATATCCGTAATTTATTGTAGGAGCTTCAGATTAGTAGAAAATTTAGAAATAATGAGAGATTTCTGAACATGAAAGATGGAAGTCATGTTTTAGTCCTAGCTTTAGGAATTATCAAGCTAATATTTAATTTTAATAATATCATTTTAAGTGACTATCATTATTATCTATCTTTTTTTATGAACATAATTTTCATAGACCTTTTGGCCAAAGATGGATTTACATTTTCAATTAAGAGTGATTTTTGTGATGTCATTATAAATGGTGTCACAATCATGCATGGATAACTAAGAAATGACATTTACATATTGTCATAGTATGTTAGTATAATGTACACACCAAATAAATATCCTAGAGTAGATAATATCACGGATGCCTATCTTTGGTATTATAGGCTCGGTCATATAAATAAGAATAGGATGAATATGTTAAGTAAAGAGGATATTCTCGAAGTCAATAATTATGAATCATTACCAACCTGTAAGTCTTATCTTCTTGAAAAGATGACTAACTCACCTTTTACTGGAAAAGGTAAACAAGCCAACGAAGTTCTGGGTCAAGTACATACTGATGTATATGGATCCATGAATATCAGTGCTAGAGGTGGGTATTACTATTTCATTATGTGTACTGACGACCTATCTAGGTATATGTTTGTCCACTTGATGAAACATAAGTTTGAATCATTTGAAAAGTTTAAATAATTCTGTAATGAGGTAGAGGAACAAACTAGAAAAAGTATTAAGACTTTTCGATCTGACCGAAGAGATGAATATCTTTTCAATGAATTTCTAGTATATCTAGGAGAGAATGAGATTCTCTCATAATGGACTCCTCCTGGAATGTCATAATAATGGCATCTCGAAAAGAAAAAATTAAATCTTGTTGGGCATAGTTCGGTCTATGATGAGCTTTGCTAGTCTGCCTATCTCTTTTTGGAGATATGCACTCGAGTCAGCTGGTTATATACTGAATAGGATTTTGAGCAAATCAGTTGTAAAGACTCCATATGAGATATAGACTGGGCATAGTTTGACACTCTTTCCTTAGGGTATGTAGATGTCCAGCTTATATCAAGCATTTGTAAATTGATAAGCTTGGATCTCAATCTGATAAGTGTTATTTCATAGGATATCCAAAGAAAACTAAGGGATATTACTTCTATTTTGCTGATGAACAAAAGATATTTGTCAGTAATAAGGTATCCTGTTTGGAAAGAGAGTTTCTTAAGGAAGGAACTGATGCCTCTAAAGTTGAACTTGATAAAGTTCAACAGTAGAAGAATTGATACAATCTAGTTAACCCATAGAACTGGATTTGATAGATCAAACCTAGAGCCCATTGTAGAGGCATCCTTGAGGAGATCTAGTAGAGTATCGCATCAGCTGGACAGATATTATAGTTTCTTGATCTGGGATGGTGATCCTATTGAATTTGATGAGAACGATAAGGATCCGATCACCTACATGGATGCAATGTAGAGATCTGACTCTGATAAGTGGTTTGAGATCATAAAGTCCAAAATGGAGTCCATGAAAGTTAATGATGTATGGATATTAGTTAATCCACCTGAAGGAATAAAATTCATAGGATGTAAATAGATCTTCAAAAGGAAGAGGAGCACAGATGGGAAGGTGGAGACGTATAAAGTCCATCTAATTGTTAAGGGGTATTGTCAATGTTATGGTATTGACTATGATGAGATGTTCTCTCCTTTGGTAATGCTCAAATCCATTCAGATTATGCTTGTGATAATGATACATCTGGACTATAAAATCTGATAAATAGATGTAAAAATTACTTTCTCAAATAGAGAACTGGAAGAAGAGATATATATGATACAACCTGAAAGTTTCACATTGACAGATGAGTCTAAGATATGCAAGCTTCAGAGATCCATTTATAGATTAAAGCAGGCATCTCAGAGTTGCAACATGCATTTTGACAAGATGATCAGAATGTATGGCTTCATTAAGAATAGAGAAGAATCCTACATTTGCAAATGGGTTAGTAATTCTATGGTAGTATTTCTTGTTTTGTATATGGATAATATTCTTTTAATCAGAATGATATCCCTACATTACAAGGAATAAAGGTTTGGCTGTCATTATAGTTCTCCATAAAAGATTTGGAAGAAGCATCCTATATCCTGGAGATGAAGATCTATAGAGATAGATCGAAGAGGTTGCTTGGATTATTTTAATTTACGTACATCGATACCGTACTGAAGCAGTTTAGTATGAGAATTTTAAGAAAAGCTATTTATGGATAGGCCATGAAAATTTTCTTTTAAAGAGAGATTGTTCGACAATTCCTCAAGAAAAAAAAGCATATGAGTCAGATTCCATATACTTCAGTAGTGGGATCCATCATGTACACCATGATATGTATGAGATTAGATATTGCCTACTCATTCGGGGTAGCGAGCAAGTATCAGTCTGATCTGAGGGAGAATCACTGAAAAGTTATAAAAATCATCTTTAAGTATTTGAGAATTACTAAGGATCAGTGGCTTATTTACGGAGAATTTGACTTAAAACTTGTAGAATTTACAGACTCCAATTTTCAATCAGATCGTGATGATAGCAAGAGCGTGTCAGGATACATATTTATCCTAAGTGATGGAGTGATCTACTGAAAAAGTTTCAAGCAACACATTATGCCTGACTCAACTTGCGAGGTGGAATAATCGCGACATCCGATACTGCAAAGAAAGCTGTATGGTTGCAGAAGTTCATCAACGAGCTCGAAGTGGCATCCTCTATTGATGGTCCAATCCTGCTGTATTGCACAGCACTGCTGCTATTGCTCAAGCGAAGGAACTGAAGTCACATTAGCGCATCAAGTATATTCTGCTCCGCTACCATCTGATTCGGGAGATTGTGGATCAAGATGACATCGAACTTTCAAAAATTGATGAAAAAGAGAATCTGACCGACTCATTCACTAAAGTTCTCAGTGTTAAAGAGTTTAATGATTATAAATTGAATATGGATATACGATACTATATTGATTGACTTTAGTCCAAGTGGGAGTTATTGAAAATTATGTCCCAAAATTAATTGTCAGCCTGTTGACGGTTGAACTCTTATATGTAATTATATATAGATTATTTAATAATAAAAGTTATTTGGCTTCTTCATCACAAGTTATGTACATCTTTTTTTATGAACTCCTGGATTGTGATGAAGTCCTTAGCATTATTTTAATTGATAAAGAAAGATTTATCATTTAGTTCTTAAATCAATTTGTGATCAAATGGTATGCTATTATTATGATGATAGCGATTATCTAGTGTAGGTGGTTGTGTGCTGTATAGGTTGGTTATCTTCTTAATCAAGGAGTATGGAGACACTGGTATGACATACAAATGAGAGATAGGAGTACATCTCATTGAATGTGACCAATTGTGGAGTACTCTACTATCAAGACTAGCTCACGAGGGGTATGAATATAAGTATCTTTCTAATATAAGATCACCTTGGTGACTTACAAGTAACTCACTGTGCTTTGATGCTGGATTCTGAATTTCTAATTCAGTGATGAAAGATTTTTGAACACAGTCAAGTACTTATATTAGTCAGTATGTGAGTCAAGATGGGATTGACCCCTCCAAATTATAGAAGTTAATGCATTATTGTATTTCAATTTAGTAAAATCTAAGCTCAGATAATCCATATGATAGATTTGAAAGGTTGAAATATGATATGGATAACTATTCTCGGATTGACAGTTAAACCCTATGTCTCCTTGAGCATTAGAGTCAAAGAGATGAATTATATAATAACCATATGCCAGTAGATGCTTGAATGTTGCTTTACAATCATTCGACCTATCCAGTCGTCGGATCCCATTACTAGATGATCACTTTAATTAATATAGAAATTTATTTCTATGCTACCGATTTAAGTTAAAATCATGCAGTCACACATATTAGAAGTTTCTCTCCGATCAAATGGCTGATCGATGATTGAGAATCATTTAAGGATAAAATCATCAATATGATTGATAATTAACTTTATGCAATGGTTGCAATAAAATTATTTGCTAAGAGTTAGTAAAATTTAAGAGGATTAATTAGTAATTAGATTGTTGATTAGCTCAATTGATTGAGCATTAAAGTTTGGATCATATCTAATTGAATTAGATTCAATTAGGTCAAATCCGATTAGGTTATGGGATGACCTAATCGCTAAGAGAGGTTAAGCCCCGATTTGATCAAGACTTAGGTTCAACCTATTCCTAATTAGATTAGGAGTTTAGGCATCTAATTGGATTAGATTAACTCATCTCTTTTTGGGTCTAAACAAATTGGGTTTGGATGAAACTTAACTAAGAACCAAATAATTAAAACTAAGAGTCCAGATTAGTTGGACTACTCCCTTCTACCCACATCTCTTCAACACACCAATTCTCATCACACAAAGCTAGTTTGTGAATGAGAAAAACTCCAACAAATATCTCTGGTTGTCACCCACAATTGATAGGCATAAGTTGGTTATGATTCAAATTCAAAAGGATTTGCATTTGAAACCCTAGCTCATCCTTATCCACCCTAGCTGACCAACACTACAAAAAATTTGACTTTTAACAATGAAATTTTAGCGACGAAATTTATTTCATTGTAAATAATTAAGCTTTTGCAACAAAATTTAAATTTCATCTCCAAAAATCAGGTATTTGCGATGAAAAAAATTACGTTGCAAAAAGTTATATCTTTTGCAACGAAAATTTTATTTTTGTTGCTAGAAGTTGATCTTTAGCGACGAACTTTTTTTTTCATTGTAAAAAATAATTTTTTTTGTGATGAAATATTTTTTTGTAGCAAAAAAATATTTTTCTATGATAAAAAAAATGATCGTAAAAAAATTACATTTTTTACGATGAAATTGATAGTTCGTTGTAAAAAATAAGGGCTTTTCCGACCAATTTTATTTATATTTAGCGATGAAACTATTTCATCGCTAAATTTTATTTTGTTGAAAAAATTGGAATATTTTGCAACAAAATTTTAATTTTCGTTGCTAGAAATTGATCTTTAGCGACGAAATTTTTTTTCATCGCAAAAAATTATTTTTTTTGGCGACGAAAAAATTTTTCGTTGCTAATTTTTTTTTTGCCATGAAAATAATTATGTCGCAAAAAAATTGATTTTATGTGATGAAATATTTATTTCGTTGCAAAAAACTTGATTTTTACGACCATTTTTTATATTTACGATGAAATTAAATTTTTGTTGCAAAAAATTTATCATTTGCGATGAAAAAATTTTTGTTGCAAAAAATATATTTTTTTGCGACAAAATATTTACTTTTCGCAATGAATTAATTTTATCGCTACATATTTTTTAATTAAAAAAAAACACTTTGAAATAGGGCCCTAATTCAAAATAAATCTCTTGATCTCCTTTGCCCACGCCGCCACGATCGTCAAAATTTTTCTCCCTCCCCAATCTCCGGTGACAGTCCTCCCTCCCCGATCGTCGGTCATCCTTCCTGGTAAGTTCTCTCCCTCCCCGCCACCATCCTCTCTCTCTCTCCCTCCCAGCCACCATCCTCTCTCTCTCTCCCTCCCCACCACCGTCGAGCCCTCCCTCCCCACCACCGTCGCCGCTCGAGCCCACCCCCCATCGCTGATCAAGCCCACCCCCCAGCACGCCGTCTCCCTCCCACCTCACCACCCTCTCCTCCGCGCACCATCCTATTTCTTTCTCTCCCTCTCGATCTCCACTGTGTCACCGTCGGTCGAGTCCTCCCTTCCTGCCACTATCGTCGGTCGAGGCCTCCCTCCCCCATGGGCAGTGGAAAGCGTCACTCCTCCGTCGCCTCCACCTCCGGGAAGAAGAGTAGGCCCTCTCCCAGTCCCCCCTTCACCGCAGAGGACCTCACGCCTGTCCTCTCCCTCCTCGCCTCCACCGTCTCCCTCTCCCTCTGCTTCCTCTCCGACTCTGACCTCCTCCTCCTCCCCTCCCAAACCCTGTCCCTCGAACCCTCCCTCTTCTCTGCCTCCTTCCCTCCGGTTCCCTCTAATCCCTCGAAACCCTAACCCTAGAGCCCTCTCCTTCATCTTCTTCCTCCTCTTCTGCCCCTCTTCTGCCTCACCCACACTGCCCCCTTCCACGGCGTCGCCCACCACTTCGACCTCCCATCCCCCGCCGCCGCCTGCCGCGCATTCTACCTGGTCTGCAAGGCTGTTGCCGCCGCTGGTCGACCCCTCCCTCCCCTGTCTCCCTCCCTCATTTTCTTTCTCAGTCTCTTACCTGAGAAAGAGTTGAAGGTCGATCCCTTACTTTCTCTGTCACTCTCCCTTACCTGGCTTGTCTGGTTTCGTAGGGCCGCCGCCACCGTCGGGCCGCCACCGCCATCGTCGGTTGCCGTCACTATCACCATCACTGTTCACGAAAGAGTTAAAGGTGAGAACAATTTTTTTAATTTATATATTTTTTAATTTTTTTCTCAATAAATTTTAGCCATTAGAAGTAATTATTTGTTATTTTAGTAATTAGATATAATGTTAGATATAATTATTTGTTTGATATAATTAATTTTAATCATGATTTAAAAATATTTTAAAAATAAAAATAATTATAATAATAATAAATTAATTATTGCATAATAAATTTATAAGCCTTAGAATTTTCGTTCGAGGATAGCGTGCATAAACCAATATTTTTTTTTATGAAAAAAATATTGGTGCTTTACACACTATTCTCGAATTGTCCTCATGGACAGTTTGGGCATGTGAATGAATTTAATATTGCAACACATGTGCTTCTACATCGCAAAGTTTTATCGGTATTTTCGATCATGTTCTCTGGATACATAGCACAACTTTAATGCTTGTGTATCTGGAGAATTGCGTCGAAATGCTGTCGAAATTTTTTTGGTATAGAAGACATATATTGCCATATTAAATTCTTACGTTCCTGAATGGGATAGGACCATCACTCTATAGATAGAAGATATAAGGCATTAGTCAACTATTATTACATAAAATTGATTGTATAGTTTGCATCATAAATATGTAGGTATGGATTGTGGTTGGATGTCATTGCGTGATAAGTTCTGTCCTAAGTATATTACGGGTGTGACGTCTTTTATGAATGTGGCATCCAATCATACTAGAGAAGATGGAAAAGCTCATTGTCCATGTCGTCGATGTAGAAATTTATTTTGATGTACCTTATCGGACATTCAGAATCATTTATACGAACATGGTATAGATGTGACTTACAAGAGATGGATTTGTCATGGTGAAGATTTGCCGACTAGCTCGAGCATGTTGTCCAGGAGTCTCATAAATCCATCGTCAGTCGGTGGATCATGCAGTCGTGAAAGACAAACACTCGGTGCAGAAGATAGAGAAATTTTAGAGGATCTTCATCCGGAATTATTTGAAGTAAATGTAGAAACGAGAGCAGAACATCAGCATTCCATTCCAAGATAAGAAGCTGAAGAGGATAGTAACATATCTATAAATGATAGATTCGAGTGTCTATTAAGAGATGCACAAAGTGATATTTATCTTGGTTGGAAGAAGTACTCTCTGTTGTTCGCCGTAATAAAGTTATTACACATGAAGACACTTGGTAAGTGGTCAAACAACTCGTTTAATTGGTTACTTAAATTTTTGAAGAACTTACTGCCAGAGGGAGAGTTACTTCCGTCAAGTCATTATGAAGTCAAAAAATTATTGAAAGGACTCGGTTTGGGAGTCGATGATTTGGGCCTATGCTGTGAAAAGATACATGCATGTCCGAATGATTGTGTTCTATTTCGAAAGGATAAAAAAGATCTACAAGCATGTCCGATTTGTCATTCAAGCAGATGGAAAGAAAGTCATGGTAAGGATAAGAAGAAAAAGAAAATACCATGCAAGATTTTACAGTACTTTCCAATTACACCATGATTGCATCAATTGTTCATGTCGAGGCATACTGCTTATGACATGCGATGGCATAAGGAGGAAAATAATATTGACGATGATGTCATGAGACATCCATCAGATGGAGATGCGTGGAAATATTTTGATCGTGAACATCCATGGTTTGCAGCTGATTCACGAAATGTCAGGCTAGGGTTGGCAATAGACGGATTTAATCCATATAGTAATCTTAGTACTACTTATAGTATGTGGCCTGTTATGGTATTTCCTTATAATTTACCGTCGTGAAAGTGCATGAAATCACCTTTTAATCTATTGGCCTTGTTGATCCCGGGTCCCCGTGACCCTGGAAGAGACAGACATATTTTTAGAGCCGTTGATCGAAGAGTTACAATATTTGTGGGAAGAAGGATGCGAAACATATGATCATATTGCAGGAGGCATCTTTCGCATGCATGCAGCACTGCTTTGGACAGTTAATAATTTTTCTGCATATGATGATATTTCTGGATGGTGTACAAAAGGGTATAAAGCATGCCCAACTTGTAATGATGATATTACATCGGACCGTATTCGTGGAAAGATTTGTTTTACCGGCCATCGACGTTTCTTGCCAGATGATCATAGATGGAGGAGAAGTCTTAAGTTCAATGGCAAGCATGAACGACGTGCGCAGCCAAGATTCTGGTCTACGGACAATATTTTAAATCAGTTACCCAACCCACAGGATGTCATATTTGGTAAGGGTCTGGCCAGCCAAGTAGGGGTGCGAACAAGTATCGAAAATTGAAGAAAAAGGAGCAAGTTGTTTGATCTTCCATATTGAAAAATGCTTCTTCTTCGATATAATCTTGACGTCATGCATATTGAAAAGAATATATTTGATAATATATTTTATACCATTCTCAATATCAATGGAAGAACGAAGGATACTGTGAAGGCTCGTCTTGACTTAGAGGATATGTAGATTAAAAAAGAATTACATTTGATTCGACGAGGGGATAGGCTGGTGAAGCCATTGGCATGTTATATACTGAATCGAAGAGAGAGAAATCAATTTCTTTCATATTTGAGATTAGTAAGGTTTTCTGATGGATACGTCTCAAACTTGAAACGGTGCATCAAGTCGAAAGATGGAAAGATCGTCGAGATGAAGAGTCATGATTGTCATGTGCTTCTACAACATGTGCTCCCAATTGGTTTGCATGGATTGTTGCCGGATAATATGTGTGATGCGTTACTTGATCTGAAAACTTATTTTCGAGACTTATGTACGAAGACATTGAGATGAAGTCAGATCGACATATTGGAGAAGAAGATTATCATTACTCTCTGTAAGCTCGAGATGATATTCCCTCCCGCCTTCTTTGATATCATGGTACATCTTTCTGTTCATCTTCCACATGAGGCTAGATTGGATGGGCCAGTACATACAAGATGGATGTACCCAATTGAAAGATAATTACATGATATTATAATATTTATTATTCATTATTGTATTCTTATTATATGTGATATCAATTGATAATTTATTGAATAGGGAGATGCGAGAATACAAGAGTGCCGTCACTAACAAAGCACAGCCTGAAGGTTCAATAGCAGAGGCACATGTTATGAATGAATGTCTGACATTCTGCTCTATGTACCTTCGGAGAGTGGAGATCAAATTTACAAGGCCACAATGGAATATCGATGTTGACGAGATTCTGACCGATGGATTGTCCGTGTTCTCCAATGTTGCCCGACCATATGGTAAAAAAGATTTTCGAATGTTGACACCACAAGAAACGGATGACATGCATTGGTATGTGCTAAACAATTGCGAGGAGGTAGAAGCGTACATGATGTGAGTATATATATTTAATTTTTATTTGTTGATATTTCAATGAATGTACGTGGACTCTAAATTAAAATATACATGGTATTACTGTATCACTTCAGTGAACACGAAAGTGAGCTCAGAAGAAGTAATCCTACATTAGCAGCGGCACGACATAGGAATCAATTCGCATCATGGTTTGACGAACGGATAAGTTATGTTAATGTTCATCCATGATTAAAAATTTGTTTATATAGTATTTATTTTGTCAAATTTAACCTGCTTATTATTCTTTTAATTGTAGATAGCTCAGCTACGTATAGACAATCCTAACTATATCAGTAATGACTTAGCTGCACTTGCACGAAAATTTGACAGACGTGTATCAGTATATTCAGCATGCATAGTCAATGGTGTGTGATTCTTAATGAAAAATCGCGATCGTGATCAAACCACACAGAATTGTGGAATAAGCGTGGAGGGCGAGCACAAGGGTGAAATAATAGATTTTTTTGGTATTCTGCATGAGGTTATAGAGTTGAGATATAGTGATCTTTGACGGATTGTGTTATTCAAGTGTTGATGGTATAACTTAGGATGACACAGGCCAATTGTTATAGATCCTCAACTCGTCTGTGTCCACACTGATCATGTATGGTATGAAAGTGATCCTTATATTTTTGCAAAGCAAGTGAGACTAGTGTGGTATATTGATGATAACAAAATGAAAGAGCCTTGGCGAGTTGCAATAAGGGCTCAGCATAGGCATTTGTTTGATCCCGCACTTTTCACATGCCCGAACGATGAAGATTTAGAGAATGAAGTCCGTGTAATTATTGAAAATGAAGCATATCAAATGCAAGTACCAGATAACATATTAGTACCAGATGATACGATTGACATAGGACAATTACAAAGAGACGACTATGAACCTGAGGATGTTTCTATTGTTGGATTGTCGATAAGGGCACGGGCATGAGCATGATCCAATAATGACTTCATTAACGATGATGATGATAGCACTTCAGGGTCGAAGTCTTCTATGACTTCCGTCGAAGATGACTATATGGACACGAGTTCAGAATTTGAGAACAATAATTAATATGAATAAGTAATTTAATTTATTTTTTTTATTATATCATGTAATACTTGAGTTTTTTTGATTACGTGCTGATTTAAATTATTTTAATCATTACAGCATCATGACTGGTCCTGGACGTAGACGTTCACGGGATAGGCAGCAGGCTCCGCTTGATGATACACATCCTCACTTTAGCATTTTGCATGATGAGTCAGAGGATTTAGATGAGACTCAGTTGTCCGAGTCCACAGAGCAGACTAGTGCTCAGCCAGAGCTTGCCCAACCGGAGGTCATGGCACCGCAGCATCATCCCCTTACAGGTACATCTCTATCAATTTATAAACTATATTTTTTTTTTGTTATATGCATTTAGTGATACATGATATATGTTCATTTCACCAATTTTTACATGTAGGAACACAACATCGACGTGCAGTGCATGGTCCTAGTAGGGGTCTTGTTTTGGAAAAATATGTGCATACACACAATGAAAAGCCAAAGGTACAGATATTTCGAGATCATCCGATTGGCACAGAGGCTAGTATCGTCGCAAATGAGATCAGTTTGTATATGTGGAATCATTTTTCGTGGGCTGCTGAAAGTTTCAAGCATGTAGCTCCTTGATACCGTGATGCTCTAGTCTCTCACATCAAGGTAAGAATTAAATTTGGATGTCTTGCATATCATTACATGATCCATATTATTTTTGGTTATATAAATAAATTTTTTATTATATGAATAATTTCATGTATTTGCTTTATGGTATGATGACTGTGTAGGATAATATTGACTTCAAGGATTGCACCGACGAAGAAGTGACGGCATGTATTCTCAAAATGGCTGCAAATAGATACAGAGATCGGCGATGTAGACTTCATAAATACTGCAATGAGCTGCAGGCGAAGGGGATTGATCCTGTGACCCAATCATACAGAAATTGGGCTGGATCTAGTGACGCTTGGCAGTGGTTATGTGAGCATTTTGGAAGTGAGGCATTTCAGGTATGTCTAGTATTTTAAGTTATTTTAATTTTGTTATATCCTTTATTGGTTATAATTGTATGTATTTTGTAGCAATGATCGGAGGCGAATAAGATGAATAGGAGTAAGATTGATTCTATTCACATGCAAGGAAGTGCCTCTTTTGCACAGGGAATGAAGAGAATGGTACGTAACTACATTTACAATCATACTTTGTAACTTCTTATTAAATATTTATATTATTTTGATATCTTTTTTCTTTTTTTTTTTTGAACAGGGACTATCCGGAGTCGACACCTATGCTAAATTCTATCAAAACAAGAGTGGCGAGTTTATGACCGAGGAGGCGAGGCAGCGTCATGTAAGTATCATTACTCTACATTTTGAATACTTTTAAAGAGTTTGAAAAAAATTTATGATTTTATTTGGTTTATTGTGAAGGAAAAAATGTTAGAATTGAGAGAGCAGGCGACGAGAGAGGTTGGATCTGATGGTGATACTGGATCGCAGCAGGTTTGTTTGATGACAGATGATACGATTTTGGATACCATCCTCGGGCGGCAGCTAGGATCTGGTCATAGCATGCGGTCCAAAAAATCATGCAGTTCGTCATCCGGCCGGTCTGATGATGCATCGGTGCCAGAGGCAGTTAGGACATTCATGAGCATGATGCAAGATCAGATTAGTTACTGGATGAATCGTAGTCAGACGCTCGAGAGGATAGTAGCTACGGTGGCAGGACGGCTCGGTATTGATGCTTCTGAGTTAGCACCTCTATAGTCACATGATGCCGCCTCTGCACCACCATCGTGATACATATCGGGTCAGGGATCGACGCCTGGAGAAGGGAACGAGGCCAACGAGTCAGATCATACTTAGTTTGTAGTTATTTTAAATTTAAAATGGTGTATGGACTTATATTTTTGTATATGACAAAGATAGTTATGAAACTTTTCGTTACTTGGAATTGATATTTTAAATTAGAATATTTTTATTGTGTTCATATATTGTTTATTTAAAATATGTTTGATCAGAGAATTTGTATTTGAGCAAATTTTTTTTGATAAAAAAATAAAAATTAAATTTTTTATCCAAAATTTATTTTAGCAATGAAATATTAATTTCGTCGCAAAAAAAAATTTGTGAACCCAAAAAAGTAAAATTTTTATTATACATCATGACGAAATTTTTTATTTCGTTGCTATTTTTGTGATGAAAAAATAGTTTCGTCGCTAAAAATTTTAATTTTTTTGTGATGAAATTTTTATCTCGTCGTAATTATTGCGATGAATTTTTTATTTCGTCGTCATTATAGTGATAAAATTTTTCTTTCGTCGCCATTATCGTGATGAAATTTTTATTTCATCACAATTATAGTAACAAATATTTTTTTATCGTAATTATTGCGACAAAATTTTTGCGACAAATTTTGTTTGCGACGAATTTCATCGCTAAGTTTTACGATGAATTTCATTTTCGTCACAAAAAATTACGACGAAAGAAAAGTTTCATCGTAAAAAATAAGAGAATATTTTTTTTAATCACTATATTTGTTATAGCCCAAAACCCGTTTCAGCCCAGCAGATCAAAGCCCAAAACGAAAAAAAAAATAGAAAACAGAGGAATTCAGAACCGGGAAGAAGACACCCGATAGGAGTCTCCTTCTCCGGCTAAATCCGAGCAAGAATCGAACTCCTAAGACCCCTCGGAGTCCTAGGAGTTCCTATAAGAAGACCCCCTCTCTTTAGAATCGATCCATCTACTCTTTTCCCCTCTTTTTCTCTCCGATTTTCCCGAAGAAGAGCCGCGGGCACAGTTGGGTTCTCGCCGTGTTTTCTCTCCGACGAGGTCCCAAGAGGCCGAGGTAAGTTCTTCTCTTTTTCCTCCCTTCCTTCCTCTTTCCCTTGTGCGTTTGTGCGCGGTGGCCGGCGACGAACATCGTCGATTTTTGGTCGGGAAAAGACTCTATTTTTGGGGCTTATTTTTCATGAAATCTCCGACGCCGGCGATCGAAATTGACCGCCGGCCCTATTTCCTCCGTGACCGGGGGAGATGGCCCGTCGGCCGCCGGCCTCCTCCGTGGCAGCAGCGGCCCGAACAGCCGTTCAAAGCCTGAGGACCAAGAGTCCTCTGTTTCGGCGCAGGAAGAAGAAGAAGAAGAGAAAGAAGAAAAGAAAAAAAGAAGAAAAGGAAAAGAAAAAGAAGAAAAAGAAGAAAAGAAAAAGAAAAAAAAAAGAAAAAAAAAAAGAAAAGAAGGGGTGGAGAGAGAGAAACTCTCTCTCTCTCTTTCTAGATTTTAGGATTTATGGAATTAATTTTAAAAAAAAATTAGGATGTCCATGGATTAATTCGAAAACCTGGATGCTGTCGACGAATTGATCCTCATGGGGATATTAGATTTTAATAATTTAGTTATTTTTAATTTGATAAAATTTTGATTTAAAATATGATATTTGATATATCAGGTTCAGAGAAGAATTTTCGAGACCCTTAGAATTTTTAGTTTGGATTTTCTTTTGAGGTAAGTAATGTTTACTTTTACTGAATTTATCTGGTATATTATGAATTAAATAAATTTATGCATGCTTGCGATTGAAATTATTTATTGAAATAATTGCTGAAAATTATTTATGATGAAAGTTAATTGTAGAAAAATTATTTATGATTGAAGTTATTTGTTGAGCAATTATTATGATGATATATGATCTCAAAGAATGTTATAATTGATTTGACTCGAATATCAATTAATTTTATTATTCTTGAAAATAATATATAAATTGGAAGACAATATGAAATTGACAACCTGACTGTGTTGAGGACCCCGCCAATGGGGGCATATACGTTGGCAATTGACTGTCCTGAGGATTTATGTCGCCAGTGAGATCAGCGACATGTCACCAGATAGACCAGCGACAAAACCGCCAGTTAGACCAGCGGTTCCAAAGGACTTGGCTGCCAGATGATTCGCAGCCCACCGCAAGCAGATACGCGGTATTATGACCCTGCCACAGGGATAATGTGGTCATAGTCATGGTTGGTAAGAAGAATTTAAGAAATTGATGAATTTAAGAAGAAAAGCATAATTGAAAATTATGATGAATTGACTTTTATATATGATTGACAGTATGATTATGATTTCATGAAATTACATATTGATTTGTGATGCATAGTATTATTTGCCTGATTATTCAGTTAAAGGTATACACTGCTTACTGGGCTATTTAGCTCATGATAAGTTTTATATTTTTCTTACAGATCCGAAAAATTAGCATGATGCGGGTTTTCGGTTGGGAGAGCGATTAGAGATGGAGTTAACTCATTGATTTAGGATTTTTCTCAGAATTGATTCAAGACCTTTAGTTTTGTTTTTAGTATTGACTTTGTCAGACAGTTACTTTCTTTTGAACACTTAGTTTTGATTTGAACCAAGGTTTGATTATTGAATAAAAAAAAATTTATTTAACTGTTTGTGAAGATATCATGATGAGATACCTTGCATGCTTATGGAAAAAGTATTCTATAAGTATGCGGTGGTTGCCATGACCCTCGATTCACAATCTCGGGTCGGGGGCGTGACAATTAATATGGTATCAGAGCATAAGTAGATAGATAGAGACATGTAGAATAAAGTGAGTGATGGGTAGACATTAGGAAATTGAAAGGTTAAGTTATGATAATTATGATTTGACTTGTCACAAGTTATAACCTTATTAAGGATAAGTTATTATCTCAAATCTAACATAGGTCAATATGCCTCCACGACGAGCGAGGAATACTCAAGGAACGGTAGGAGGGACATCAAATCCACTTGGCGATAATACTCTCCAATTAAACAGCGGTACAACTCAGCAGGAGGGAATCCATGATCCTATCAGAAATACTCCGACAGCATAGGAGCCGAACATGACTCAACTAATGCAAACTCTGATCGGAGTAGTTCAAACACAACAACAGTTACTTCAACAACAACATGCACAGCCACATCAGCATTTTCCACCGGCACCTGGACATGGAGAACATCCGATGCAGAGAAACAATATCATCGAATTTAAGAAGCTAGCTCCTCCAGCCTTCAAAGGGACCATCGAGCCACAAGAAGCAGATAACTGGATTATGGAAATGGAGAAGGCCTTCGCCGTGCAAGAATGCCAAGATGAAGAGAAGATCCGCTATACAGCATATCTGTTACAAGGCGAGGCATACAACTGGTGGCGTATACTGGAACAAAAATATGAGCACGATGGGATACCACTCACTTGGGAGAGATTTCGAGATGAATTCTTTGACAAGTATTTCCTCCGAAGTGTCAGAATACAGAAAGAACAGGAGTTCATTCACCTGAGACAGGGTAACAGATCCGTTGCAGAATATGAAGCCAAATTCACGGAGTTAGCCAAATTTGTTCCGAGACTAGTTGAAATTGAGCAAGACAGAGTACACAAATTTGAAATGGGACTGAAGACAGAAATCAGGAGACAGATTGTACCCTATGAGCTAAATACCTATGCCTCAGTTGTGAACAAAGCTCTAATAATTGAGAGAGAAGCTAATGAAGCTCATGCGGAGCGTGAACGGAATCAGAAGAAGAGAAATAGATTTAGTGGAACTCAAGGACGAAACCAGAACAATAAGGTTCCAGCAAAGAAGCCAGCAACTGATAAGAATCGTGAGAATGAGACAGCTAAATGTTCGAGATGTGGCCGAAGAGAGCATGAGACTTCTAATTGCCCATGGAATACTGGTTCGTATTTTAGATGTGGCCAGAAAGGACACAAGATTGCAGATTGCCCACAGATGGATAAAAATAGATCAACACAGGCAAAGGATGGAGGTCAAAGGCAAAGAACTCAAGGAAGAATCTATGGCCTCACACAACAAGATGCTCAGGCCTCCAATGCTGTGGTGACAGGTACCATTCCTGTATCTGGTATTCATGCTTCAATTTTGTTTGATTCTGGTGCTTCACACTCCTTTATATCCACTACTTTTATTAGACAGCATGATATAGGTTGTGAACCCATGGAAATCAAATTATATGTTGAGACACCAGTAGGTGGTATTTTGAGTACCGAAAGTGTGTGCAAGTCCTGTAGTATTAAGATAGGAGAAAGAGAATTACCAGTAGATTTGGTGGTCCTGGATATGCATGATTTCGATGTCATTCTAGGAATGGATTGGCTGGCTACCTATCATGCCTCTGTGGATTGTCATGGAAAGAGAGTGAACTTTCACATACCGGGAGAATTAACTTTTAGTTTTGATGGAAGTACAGGAACCACCCCTCCACGTATTATTTCACCTGAACAAGCTAGACAGATGATAAGAAAGGGATGTAGAGGTTACCTAGTATCAATAAAGAATAAAGAACATGATGAATTGAAGTTACAGGATATTCCTATTGTAAATAAATTTTCGGATGTATTCATTGATGATTGAGTCGGACTACCCCCAGATAGAGAACTTGAATTTACTATTGAGTTGGCACCTAATACCAATCCGATTTCTAAAGCTCCTTACAGAATGGCCCCTATGGAATTAAAGGAGTTAAAAGATCAATTACAAGATTTATTGGATAAAAGTTTTATAAGGCCTAGTGTATCTCCTTGGGGAGCTCCAGTCTTATTTGTGAAGAAGAAAAATGGTAGTATGAGACTCTGTATCGACTATAGAGAGTTGAATAAAAATACTATCAGAAATAAGTATCCTCTACCTCGAATTGATGATTTGTTTGATCAGCTGCAAGGTGCACAAGTCTTTTCTAAAATTGATCTTCGTTCAGGGTATCATCAGTTAAAAATTAAAACAGAGGACATATCAAAGACGGCATTTAGAACTCGTTATGGACATTATGAATTTTTAGTGATGCCTTTTGGGTTAACCAATGCTCCAGCAGCCTTTATGGATTTAATGAACAGAATATTCAGATCTTATCTTGATAAATTTGTTGTCGTATTTATTGACGATATCCTGATATATTCAAGAAGTAAATTGGAGCATGAAGAACATTTA
This sequence comes from Elaeis guineensis, assembly GCF_000442705.2. Lineage (NCBI taxonomy): Eukaryota > Viridiplantae > Streptophyta > Magnoliopsida > Arecales > Arecaceae > Elaeis > Elaeis guineensis. Next base: position 47,324,607 of record NC_026006.2, on the reverse strand, counting down.
CGGTGTGTACTACAAATATTGAGAAAAAAAAAACTTTATGCCAAATTTAAGAAATGTGAATTTTGGTTGGACAAAATAGCCTTTTTAGGACACATCGTATCTAAAGATGGAATTTCTGTGGATCCAGCAAAAGTGGAAGCTGTGATGCAGTGGAACAGACCTACAAATATTTCTGAGATTCGAAGTTTTCTGGGAATGGCAGGATATTACAGACGATTTGTAGAAGGATTTTCTCGCATAGCTGCACCTTTGACTCGTCTTACTCAAAAAGGGGTTAAATTCGAGTGGTCTGAAGATTGTGAACAGAGTTTCCAAGAATTAAAACAACGATTAGTGTCAGCCCCTATCCTTACTATACCAACAGGAGATGAAAGTTTTACAATATATAGTGATGCATCTAAAAAGGGACTCGGATGTGTATTGATGCAACATGGTAAGGTAGTAGCCTATGCCTCAAGACAATTGAAACCATATGAACAAAATTATCCGACACATGATTTGGAATTAGCTGCAGTGATTTTTGCCCTAAAAATTTGGAGACATCACTTATACGGTGCGCAGTGTGAAGTATTTACAGATCATAAGAGTTTGAAGTACATCTTTACACAGAAAGAATTAAACATGAGACAAAGAAGGTGGTTAGAACTATTAAAGGATTATGATTTAACAATCCATTATCATCTGGAAAAAGCTAATGTTGTTGCTGATGCCCTTAGTAGGAAATCTGTGAAAAATTTGATGATTTTAATCACACACCAAAGTCAATTGTTAAAGGATATAAGAAAATTGAAATTAGACATCCGAAAATATGACTCAACAGTACGGTTAGCCAACATGAGGGTTCAGCCAACACTCATTGAAAGAATTTCAGTTGCCCAGAATAATGATCCACAACTAATAAAAATAAGAAATTCAGTGGAAGCTGGTGTTCAATCTGAATTCAAGATACATGAAGACGGTTCGTTAAGGTTCGACAACAGGATTTGCGTACCCAATGATTCAGCACTCAAGCATGAAATACTTCAGGAAGCACACCAGACCGGTTATACAGTTCATCTGGGAGGTACCAAGATGTATAGAGACTTAAAAGAAATGTACTGGTGGAATAATATGAAGAGAGAGATCGCTCAATTCGTGGCTCAATGTTTGGTGTGTCAACAAGTTAAAGCTGAACATCAGAGACCTGCGGGACTACTTCAACCTCTTGATATTCCAGTTTGAAAGTGGGAACATATCACTATGAATTTTGTAACTGGACTACCGAAGACTCCCAGTAAAAATGATGCAGCCTGGGTGATTGTGGACCGATTGACAAAGTCTGCACACTTTCTTCCAATTAGAGTTGGATTTACTTTGGAAAGACTAGCAAAGTTATATATGAAAGAAATTGTAAGGTTACATAGAATTCCAGTGACCATCGTATCGGATCGAGACACCAGATTTGTATCACAGTTTTGGAAGAGCTTACACAAGGCATTAGGAACAAAATTGAACTTCAGTACAGCTTTTCATCCACAGACTGATGGTCAGTCAGAGAGAACTATTCAGATCTTAGAAGATATGTTGAGAACCAGTATTTTGGATATGAAAAGTTCATGGGATGAGCATCTACCTTTGATTGAGTTCGCTTACAATAACAGTTATCAGGCTAGCATTGGTATGGCACCTTATGAAGCTTTATATGGTAGAAGATGTCGATCATCGATTCACTGGGATGATGTCGGTGAGCGAAGAATATTGGGTCCTGAACTTGTTCAACAAGCAGTCGAGAAGATTCAATTAATTAAAGAACGACTTCGGGCAGCACAAAGCAGACAGAAAAGTTATGCAGACAACAGGAGACAAAAATTAGAATTTCAAGTCGGTGACCATGTATTTCTCAAAGTATCTCCTTCAAAAGGAATCTCAAGATTTGGTATTCGTGGCAAATTGAATCCCAGATATGTGGGTCCGTTTGAGATTTTGGAAAGAATTGATGAGGTGGCTTATCGACTTGCCTTACCCCCTTCACTTGCAGGAGTACATAATATTTTTCATGTTTCTATGTTAAAGAAATATTTACCAGATCCAAGTCACATCGTGGAACTTGAACCAGTACAAGCCAGGAAGGATCTAACATATGAAGAATACCCGATACGGATCGTAGACCGTAAAGAACAGGTGCTGAGACGTCGCAACATTCCTTATGTCAAGGTACAGTGGAGTCGACATTCAGAAAGAGAAGCTACTTGGGAGCTAGAGGAAGAAATGAAGCAAAAATATCCCCAGCTCTTCGAGACTACAGGTATGAAAAATTTTGAGGATGAAATTTGTTTTTAGGGGTGAAGAATGTTATAGCCCAAAATCCGTTTCAGCCCAGCAGATCAAAGCCCAAAACGAAAAAAAAAAAAAATAGAAAACAGAGGAATTCAAAACCGGGAAGAAGACTCCCGATAGGAGTCTCCTTCTCCGGCTAAATCCGAGCAAGAATCGAACTCCTAAGACCCCTCGGAGTCCTAGGAGTTCCTATAAGAAGATCCCCTCTCTTTAGAATCGATCCATCGACTCTTTTCCCCTCTTTTTCTCTCCGATTTTCCCGAAGAAGAGCCGCGGGCACAGTTGGGTTCTCGCCGTGTTTTCTCTCCGACGAGGTCCCAAGAGGCCGAGGTAAGTTCTTCTCTTTTTCCTCCCTTCCTTCCTCTTTCCCCCATACGTTTGTGCGCAGTGGCCGGCGACGAACATCGCCGATTTTTGGTCGAGAAAAGACTCTGTTTTTGGGGCTTATTTTTCGTGAAATCTCCAGCGCCGGCGATCGGAATTGACCGCCGGCCCTGTTTCCTCCATGACCGGGGGAGATGGCCCGTCGGCCGCCGGCCTCCGCCGTGGTAGCAGCGGCCCGAACGACCGTTCAAAGCCTGAGGACCAAGAGTCCTCTGTTCCGGCGCAGGAAGAAGAAGAAGAAGAAGAAGAAAAAGAAGAAAAGAAAAAAAGAAGAAATGGAAAAGAAAAAGAAGAAAAAGAAGAAAAGAAAAAGAAAAAAAAAAAAGAAAAGAAGGGGTGGAGAGAGAGAAACTCTCTCTCTCTCTAGATTTTAGAATTTATGGAATTAATTTAAAAAAAAAATTAGGATGTCCATGGATTAATTCAAAAACCTGGATGCTGTCGACGAATTGATCCTCGTGGAGATATTAGATTTTAATAATTTAGTTATTTTTAATTCGATGAAATTTTGATTTAAAATATGATATTTGACATATCAAGTTCAGAGAAGGATTTTCGAGACCCTTAGAATTTCTAGTTTGGATTTTCTTTTGAGGTAAGTAATGTTTACTTTTACTGAATTTATCTGGTATATTACGAATTAAATAAATTTATGCATGCTTGCGATTGAAATTATTTATTGAAATAATTGCTGAAAATTATTTATGATGAAAGTTAATTGTAGAAAAATTATTTATGATTGAAGTTATTTGTTGAGCAATTATTATGATGATATATGATCTCAAAGAATGTTATAATTGATTTGACTCGAATATCAATTAATTTTATTATTCTTGAAAATAATATATAAATTGGAAGACAATATGAAATTGACAACCTGACTGTGTTGAGGACCCCGCCAATGGGGGCATATACGTTGGCAATTGACTGTCCTGAGGATTTATGTCGTCAGTGAGATCAGCGACATGTCGTCAGATAGACCAGCGACAAAACCGCCAGTTAGACCCGCGGTTCCAAAGGACTTGACTGCCAAATGATTCGCAGCCCACCGCAAGCAGATACGCGGTATTATGACCCTGCCACAGGGATAATGTGGTCATAGTCATGGTTGGTAAGAAGAATTTAAGAAATTGATGAATTTAAGAAGAAAAGCATAATTGAAAATTATGATGAATTGACTTTTATATATGATTAACAGTATGATTATGATTTCATGAAATTACATATTGATTTGTGATGCATAGTATTATTTGCCTGATTATTCAGTTAAAGGTATACACTGCTTACTGGGCTATTTAGCTCATGATAAGTTTTATGTTTTTCTTACAGATCCGAAAAATTAGCATGATGCAGGTTTTCGGTTGGGAGAGCGATTAGAGATGGAGTTAACTCATTGATTTAGGATTTTTCTCAGAATTGATTCAAGACCTTTAGTTTTGTTTTTAGTATTGACTTTGTCAGACAGTTACTTTCTTTTGAACACTTAGTTTTGATTTGAACCAAGATTTGATTATTGAATAAAAAAAAAATTATTTAACTGTTTGTGAAGATATCATGATGAGATGCCTTGCATGCTTATGGGAAAAGTATTCTATAAGTATGCGGCGGTTGCCATGACCCTCGATTCACAATCTCGGATCGGGGGCGTGACAATATTTAGCGATGAAATTATTTTTCATTATAATTTTAGCGACGAAAATTTAAGCTCTTGCGACAAAATATTTTCATCGCTAATACAGCGCATACTTCGTCATCTAGGTTTACTATTTTTTGCGACAAAATAAAATCATTTCGTTGCTAAGGTCTTTTACTACGAGGCTTTCTCTATAATTTTTTAGCTATGATATATTTCGTTGCAAATACTTTTAGCGACAAAAATATGATTTTTAGCGACGAAAAAATTTCGTCGCAAAAAATTAAATTTCTTGTAGTGCAACTTGTGAAGGGGTCTTATTTGTACAACAAAAGGGAATTGTTCCTGTGATTTTTCCAATGCATAATCCTCTTGTTCGGCCCTCTTTTGGATGGGAATAGATGTGGATTAAATCTGAAAGAGTTTGAATTCAAAGCAGTTTTGAATTCGAATTTATTTGAATCCTAGTCCTATCCCATCTCCTCTAATTCGGCAAGCATAAAAAGGCCTTCCTTTAGTGCGCTGAAAATTGCTAAGATTTCACCATGACATACTTGAGAGAAAGAGTAGCCAAACATCAGTTTGGGGTGTGAGGATGTGGGGTGGGTGGCCAAGTTGTTGGTGTGTAAGTTTAAAGGAGATCGTCTCCTCTTGGGTGAGATTTCTAGGCCCCAGGCATTAGGGTTTTTGGGAGAGAGAGATCCAAATAGAGAAAGGAGTTGCTCTAACTTTCTTCTACCATCTACCTCCTCTTTTAGTCTGTCTTTGACATCGAAAGGGTCTGAGTTGATCGAAGAAGGAGAATCAGATCAATAGTCTAGAATCTTCTACGTGAGCTAGCACTCTCGAAAAGGTTGATCAGTGCTTGAGGACTTCATATGGATCATCCATAGAGGTCGGACATCTTGTACAGTTGCACGACATCGAGTGAGATCTTAGATCCACATGATCAGCAGCAGTGTTCATCGACCCATGCAAAGGTAATGAGTTCTGAACTCATTTGATCAAGATCTAACAATTAGATCTGATCTAGGGCATCAATGTGATCAATGCAAATTTCTATTAATTCATATTTTAACTGCATATTTAATCATGTTATAGATTTTGATATCATACTTTAGATTAGATCTTGTAGATATAATGTAGATTAAATAGTTTAATCTGTCACATTCTGCTTACAAATTTTAAAAATTGTATGCATAGGACTATCGATTTTCTTTTAGGGAGGTAGGTAGTATGTAGATAGCATCGACTCTAGGGAGTTTAGAGACTTCATTGGCAACTCTAGTCTCATCAACCTTGGCTATGCTGGGCCTAGGTTCATCTAGTGTAACAACCGACTTGGAGCAGCTAGGGTTTGAGAGAGGATTGATCGGGAATGGCCACCACCATCTAGTTCCAGCATTTTTTGGGGCACCATGTGCAGCATCTCCCGAGGATTGCTTCAGACCATTGCCCACTGCTGATTATGACTGATGGCTTCTACTTTTCTATAGCCCCATTCAGGTTCGAGAAGCTATGGACTTTCTACCCCAGAGCTTGGGACTTGATCAGGGATGTATGGTGGATGTCAATTCGGGATGATGCGAGATATCTGATGATCAGGAGATTGGAGTGGGCATGGTGGATGCTCACCCGGTGGAGTTGTCTGGAGGTTGGCGATATATCCAAGAGGATCAAGAAGGTGGAGGCAGACATCTTGAAAATACAACTGAGAGAGGACCAAACAGGGGTCTCTAGGAGCATGACCTGAGGTTGCTCCGACACAGATTGTCTACCCACCACTCCCTTTTAAGGCAACAGGAGATGATATAGAGGCAGAGGTCCAGGATTCAGTGGATCAGGGATGGTGATTGTAATACTAGATTTTTTCATCAATCGATGATAATCCGGAGGGTGGCCAACCATATCAAATAGCTGAGGGAGGAGGATGATAGAGTGGTGCATGAGGGGGAGGAGATCAGGGGACAGAAATTTCAGTTCTTCAGCTCTCGCTAGACCGCTCCCCTTGGCGATGAGGATCCCCCTAAGGGTCTCAGCTGACAGAGTAGATCTCTGATCAGAAGACTGAGGCTTTGGCTCATCCGATGTCAGTTGAGGAGGTACTAAGGGCCCTCTGATCTCTCGGGCAAGATAAAGCCATTGGACCGGATGGATTTCCATCGTTCTTCTTCAGACAGTACTAGCCCATTATTGGGGGGAGGTTGTTGAGGCTGTGCAGGTGATGTTTGATTCTAGAGGCATCCCAGGAGACTGGAAGAAGATACTAATTACTCTTATTCTGAAGAGACCTGATGCATCTACTCCGAGCCACTTCAGGCTGATCAGCCTATGCACAACACTCTACATGGTGTGTGCAAAGGTCCTGATCGGGCATCTGAAGCCCGTGATCCCTCGTCTGATTAGTTCAAAGTAGGGTATTTTTGTCAGAGGGTGATGCATCACCAACAACATCTTGCTCGTTTAGGAGTTGGACATAGAGCGTGCCTACGATCAGATGAGCTAGTTATTCCTACGTCGGACACTCCTCGTCCTCGACTTTTGTGAGAGATGGATCTTCTGGATTATGGACTGTGTGGAGACCTCGAGCTTCGTCATTCTGATCAATGGTGCTCCAATGGACTTCTTCCAGTCGACTGACGGCTTACGTCAAGGGTGCCCTCCCTCCCTCTACTTGTTTATTTTGTATGCGGATGCCCTCTCTTGCTCTCTCTGAGGAGTGTTCTAGCAGACTGAGCTTGAGCCTTACTGGCCTGCCTCGAGAGGCTGCCTTTGTCATATCTTCTTTTTGCAGATGACTGCTTGTTAATTGATCAGACCTTGCCTCCAAACATAAGGTCCTTTGTGACCATTGTGGAGGTCTATTGCAGGGTGTCTGGCCAGCTGGTGAACCTCCAAAAATCAACCATCACCTTTAGTCCGAGAACGCAGCCCTGGGTGAAGCAGATGATCCGTGAGAGATTGGGGATCCTTAAGCAGGCAGGGCCCCCCACTTACTTAGGTGTTTCCATTATGGGGCAGAGGCTCCAAAGGGCTAAGTGCAGGCTGTTGGAGTAGAGGATCCGAGAGTGTCTTGATGACTGGCAGGCCAATACCCTTTCTATAATGGAGAGGACTAACCTATTTAGATCGATGCTGAGCTCTATCCCAATCTACCTTATGGCGAACATTGTGGTGCTTTGCTCTACACTTAAGAGCCTGGATCAGTAGTTCTGGAACTTCTTGTGGGGTCGACGATAGGGAGGCAAGGGGGTCCATCTACTGTCTTGGGATATGGTGTGCTAGTCAGTGCATGATGGGGGCCTCAAGATCCAGTCCTTTTGGATCAGGAGGGAGGCCATGCTCTCCAAACCTGCGATCAGGTTCCTTACGCAGCCCGAGTGTTTGTGGAGCCCTGTGATGAGGGCCCGGTATGGCGACTCACGACAAAAAATTAAGGTATTAGCGACAGGATTACTGACGATAATTTTTTCATCACTAATAATTAATTTATCCATGACTATTAGCGATGATATTTTTACTATTGTTAATAGTTATTTTTATCGACAACCAATCACGACAAAAAAACAATCACAAAAAAAATATTTATTAAACTTATTAGTGATGGCAGAAATGGTATTAGTGATGGCAGAGCAAGTGCCATCGTTAATAATAATTAGCGACGGCACTATTAGCAACGGATTTAGTCATCACAAAAAAAAATATTTATTTGAATTATTAGCGATGAGAAAAAGAGTATTAGCGATGGTAATTGTCATCTCTAATACTTATTAGCGTGACACTATTAGCAATGGTATTAGCAACGATGCAAATAGCATTAGCAACGGTGCAAATAATTAGTGATAGTAGTATTAGCGATGGAACTCACCATCATAAATAATAAAAAAAATTATTTATTAAACTTATTAGCAATGGTAGGAGGAGTATTAGAGAAGATATCTACCGTCGCTAATACTCAATGCAAAATATAATTTTTTTTATTTTTTTAAATATGATATAATTTTAAAATTTAAAATATTTTTATTTTTATTTCATCATTCATTAATTATCTAAATAATTATCATCAAAGCATCATCACAAAAGATCATCTCGATTCGAAAGTCCTAGCTATGTCGATCAATAAAATTCAATTTCGACAGTCATGAATGATCGCGTGATGATCTAATAGATAGAAACCACTGATAGATTCAATAATTTGCAATGATAATCTTGATAATATTTATAGCACACTATTAGAATTTTACTTCAAACGGATATCAATATCATGATCAATTTAGTATAAAATTATTTGGATCGTTAAATAAAAAATAAGTGATCAAAAGGCCGAACGACATCCGATTATAAGGTGATTTTTTAGATAAATTATTTTTACTACTACTTTGATCTTTTGAATGGTGGTGATCATAAAATTCAAATCACGCATATATAAACAATCCAAAATCATATGTCTCTTGATACTCATTCCTAAAGTTCTTAAGTAATTATACTTGTGCTTTTATAAGATCTACTTAATATGGATGGTTCATATATGCATGGTTTAAATTTTATGATCACCACCATATAAATGATTAAAGTATTAACAAAGATTATTTATCTAAAAAATTATCTTAATTGGATACCACTTGACTTTTTAATCATTCATTTTTTATTTAATAGCTAAAATTATTTTATGCTAAATTGACTATGATAATGATGTCTGATTGAAGTAAAATTTTGATAGTATGTTATAAATATCATCAAAATTATTATTGTAAATTTTTAGATTCATCGGTGATATTTATCTATTAGATCATTATGCAGTCATTCATGACCGTCAAAATTAAATTTTATTGATCGATATAGCTAGGGCCACCGAATCGAGGTGATCTTCTGTAAAGATATTCTAACGGTAATTATTTAGATAATGAATAGTGAAGATGGACTTTAAATTTTAAAATTATACTATATTCAAAGAAAAATAGGAAAATAATTTGTATTTTGCCTTTATAACAGCGGTTGTACAATAACCATTGTTATAGGTCTATGGCAGCTGTTGCACAACCACTGCCATATATATATAGCAGTGATTTATGTATTGCTATAATTAAAATAGGTTTCAAAAATTTAATTATAAATTTTTAAGAAAAATTAAAAGCTATTAGTGAAGGCATTAGAGACAGGAATGTCGTTGCTAATAGTATTAGCGACGGCATTAGCGATGGAAAGTACCGTCGCAAATAGTCTACCCAAAATCGAAAAAAAAATTTCCTCCCCTGCACGCCCTCATTTTTGTCCTCGCATCCTCGTTTTCCCGCACCCCTTCATTTTCTTCCACCCCCTTTTAACCTCGCTTCCGATCCCCCCACCACCCCCTCATTCCCCCACCTCCTTGAGCCCCCTACCGCCTCCCCGAGCCCCCGATCGTTAGCCCCCACCTCCTCGAGCACCCGATCGACCCTGCCTCCTTGAGCCCCCCACCATAAGCCCCAGGTCGCCTCCCACCTCCTAAGCCCCCAGCCGCCTCCCACCTCCTCGAGTCCAGCAGCCCTACCCCACGGCCCCCGCCCCGCTGCCCCCAGCCCCACCACCCCGACCCAGCCAGCCCACCGGCCCAATCTCGCGGCCCTAACCCTACGGCCTTGCCCCATCAGCCCAACCCCTAAGCACCGATCCACATCGCCTTCTCGCAGCCCCTTCCCTGCGCCCTCACTCTGCATCCACATCCCCAAGTCGATGTCCCATCTATTTGGCTGCTGTGCACCTTAAAGAACCTGATAAATCCACTGTTATCAGCTGTGGCATATATCGATCCGCGTTCAGATATAGAGATCCGATCTCAACTTCATAGTAGATATAATCTACATTGTAGATACGATTTATGTTTTTAATTTTAGATTTCAAATTATGCATGTTATGTAAAGTCATAAGATCCTTACTTAGGTAATTTTTAGATTAGATCTAACGCATGTTAGATTGAAGTGTTTAATCTAGATTCATTTCGCTGCATCAAGATTCAAAACAAATTTTGAATTACATGCATAAAACTACCTACAAACTTTTAGTGGTATCAGAGCTAGGTTGTTGACGTGAACATAAATGCATGATTCTAACATCTAATAAATTAAAAATAAAATTGATTTGATTTATTGATGTTTCATGCAATACTATCAAGATCTGATTTTATTTACATGTATATATGATATGTGTAGTGTAGTTTATACTTTGAGTAGCCTAATACTCCTCAAAATCCATGGTAAGGCTGTCATGCCATAGAGGACTATGATGGAAGGGGTGCCTGCATAAATTGAGAGGAAGAACAACGAAAAGAAGGCTCATATGATCTGAAACTTTGAAATTTCTGTGGTTGGCATGCCTACCAAGTCAACTCAACTTTTAGTTCGAGATGGGCTATATAGCCTTAGGCAATCTGCCATTGAGCATTCTGGTTCCCAGTCAACATCAGACTGGAGGTCCTACAGAGATCACCAGATGCAAATGGACATATGGGAGGTCCTCTGTGATCAGTGGAGCAGTGAGAAGTACTTCAGTAGGTGGCAAAAGATCCAACAGAATTGGGCCACCCAACAAGATCTGATCAGACCCATGGGTGGCTCTGTCGACACACATATTATGACCGACAGACTGGTAAGAAATCTATACCCAAACTCTTCACTAAAATTATAAAATCTCTTATATGTATGCTTTAATTAATTTAATTTAATTATTTACTTATTATAGATACGACAGCTGAATCATCCACCAGGCCAGCTATGATTGTGGGAGGCTACACACCAGTCTAGGAGGATTGGTGATTACTTAGATTTTAGGTCATGACAGATCACGGTAAGTATTTCAAACTATATTTATGAAGTTGTTATAGAATCTGATATGTATATTAGAACTAATATATTTTTAAACTGTATAGGAAGATTACGTAGAATACGTCGTTGCACGGCACGATGGACTCATCTAGCCAGCTCCTCTTTGATCTTAAAGGATGGCTCAAGGTCACCAGAGGGGTGAGTAGGAGACCGGTCATAGGATTCGACCACAACTTCGATCCTTTAGTGGCTTGATACTTTTCGACATCGTCACAGACCTCGATGTCCCAGACTTGGAGTGATGTATACATGGAGAAGATCATGCAGAGGCTTTTGAACCAACGACCTCATAGCTTTCGGGATGCCGTCCATGATATGGTCGAGAAGATTCTCTGAGACCCATAGTTGCATGACCAGTTAGGCTCGTTGTCCCAACTATCACATCAGATAATTCTATTAGTAAACTCTTTTATTTATTTTAAATTTTCATATTTAGAAGCTTTATATATTTAAGCTTGAGTCGAGAAAAGAGATCTGAGGGCTAAAAATTCAATATAACTATCTAATTGATGGGTTGGAGGTATCTATAGCTCTGTATCATCGAATGAAATATGTAAAAATAATCTGTTCAAAAATCGAAGGAGTATATCGAAAGATACACTTCTGTATCGAAAGATATGCTTTTGTATCGAAACTTAAATCCAAAAAAAAGATCTAAAGGATAAAAATTTAATCTAACCATCTAAACGATGGGCCAGAGGTGTCTATAGCTCCATATCATCAAATGAAATGTATAAAAATAATCTGTTCGAAAATCAGAATAGTATATCGAAACACACGTCTCCATATCGACATATATACTTTCGTATTGAAATTTATTAATAATTTAAAAATAAAATTTAAGATATAAAAATTTAATCTAATCATTCAAATGACGGACTGGGGGTGTCTATAGCTCCATATCATCAAATGAAACATATAGAAATAATATATTTGAGAATCAGAGTAGTATATCAAAATATATGCCTCCGTATCGATATATACGCTTTCACATCGAAACTTATTAATAATTTAAAAATAAAATTTAGGAGATAAAAAATCAATCTAACCATCCAAATGATAGACCGGGGATGTCTATAGCTCCATATCATCGAATAAAATATGTAAAAATAATCTGTTCGAGCATCGAAATAATATATCAAAATATACATCTCCGTATCAACATATCTACTTTCATATCAAAATTTATTAATAATATTTTATTTTTTTATTACAGGATGTTGGAATATCCGACTCTCATTCACCAGCTATTGAAAAGGACGTACAGAAGTAGGAGGAGGATGAGGAGGATGACGAGTAGGATCTTATATGATTTTTTTCATATGTATGCAATTTTAATACTTGTAAAGCAATATATGTATGTAAAATTATATAATTTATATTTTTAATATGATATAATTAATTTTATATTTATGATTATGTTAAATAATTATTATCTTATTTATAATATATTTTAAAAAATATTATTTCTTGTTATTGTGATTAAAGCAAGTTTTAAAAAATTTAATTATAATTTTTTTAAAAAAATAAAAACTATTAGCAATGATATTAGCAACGGCTATGCCGTCCTTAATATTTTTTGAATTTTAAATTAAAAATAAAAAATTATTAGCTACGATAGTAGCCATCGCTAAATTTTTTTAATAATTTTAATTAAAAAATAAAAAATATTAACGACAGCATTAGCGATAATAAAATCATTACTAATAATTTTTTAAATTTTAATTAAAAAATTAAAAAAGCTCCATATCATCAAATGAAACATATAGAAATAATTTATTTGAGAATCAGAGTAGTATATCAAAATATATGCCTCCATATCGACATATATACTTTCACATCGAAACTTATTAATAATTTAAAAATAAAATTTAGGAGGTAAAAAATCAATCTAACCATCTAAATGATAGGCCGGAGATGTCTATAGCTCTGTATCATCGAATAAAATATGTAAAAATAATCTGTTCGAGTATCGAAATAATATATCAAAATATACATCTTCGTATCAACACATCCACTTTCATATCGAAACTTATTAATAATATTTTATTTTTTTTATTACAGAATATTGAAATATCCGACTCTCATTTACCAGCTATTGGAAAGGACGTACAAAAGTAGGAGGAGGATGAGGAGGACGATGAGTAGGATCTTATATAATTTTTTTCATATGTATGCAATTTTAATACTTGTAAAGCAATATATGTATGTAAAATTATATAATTTAATTTTTAATATGATATAATTAATTTTATATTTATGATTATGTTAAATAATTATTATCTTATTTATAATATATTTTAAAAAATATTATTTCTTGTTATTATGATTAAAGCAAGTTTTAAAAAATTTAATTATAATTTTTTTTTTAAAAATAAAAACTATTAGCAATGATATTAGCAACAGCTATGCCGTCCCTAATATTTTTTGAATTTTAAATTAAAAATAAAAAATTATTAGCTACAATAGTAGCCGTCGCTAAAATTTTTTTAATAATTTTAATTAAAAAATAAAAAATATTAACGACAGTATTAGCGATAATAAAATCATCACTAATAATTTTTTAAATTTTAATTAAAAAATTAAAAAACTATTAGCGACAGTAATGTCGTCGCTAATTATAATTATTAGTAATGATAAAATTACCATCACTAATAATGGTAATTAGCGACAGAGGTATTTTCATCGACTTTTTAGCGATCGGGTGCCATCGCTAATAATATTAGCGATGACAAACTAACTATTAGCGATGGCAAATAGCCATCCTAATAGTTAGTTTTATTGTAGTGACTAGAGCCAGGGGTCCTAGAGCATTGCTGTTCCTTCATTTGGAGAGAGATTTGTGCCCATGCCCCTATTGTAGCGACTCAAGTCAGGTGGTTGATTGGTGATGGTGCTTCGATCGACGTGAGCTAGGAGTCTTAGATATCCAGTTTATCGCTCTCTAAATGGCCGACCTTTGTCAGCTCCGAGGTGGACGACCGTCTATGGGTTTGCGACTTGATTGGCAATGAGGGCAGGTGTTGGAGGAGGTAGTTAGTCATCTGTCTTTTTGGAAAACAGCTCACTAAGAGGATTCTCGCCATCTCGATTCCTATCTATCGAAGTCATGATATGAGGGTATGGAGGCGGTCATGCCGACCTATGATGCCAACTAGGGACCTTACCGATATGTACAGACCCAAGCCACAGAGGAGGATTGACGCGGCGTTGATTTGGAGGGTCAGGCTCACCCTAGGGTCAGACTCTTTCTCTGGAGAGTCGTATGTGATAGGCTTCCAACGTGTACTCTTCTCAGAGATAAAGGTATAAATATCTCGCCTGACTGCCCTATGTGCAGTTTGGAGGAGTCCATGGAGCATGCCCTCCTCTGCTGTCCTAGAATGGATTTGATCTGGAGAATTGCATGCAGCCGACCGTAGGGTGCGAGCGCTAGCCCCTGGCTCCAGCCTTTTCTGAAGGCCATTCGATGGAGTGCTAGTGAGGGGTCATTTAAAGCTTGTCGGATGGTATACATTGCCTATCAGATCTAGTTATCCCAGAACAGCCTTATTTTTAATGCCAAGGTTGTGCCTCTTAAGCGCGTTCTGGAGAGAGCTAGCTGCTTAGCTTCGAAGTATAACCACTTTGACTCTGCTGGTCTGACTTTAGCCGATCCGAGTTTCTAGGGCTCCCTAGCTACACTTACAGCATCTCGAAAGACTTTGTTCATTTCTTGGGAGCTCCCACCCTTTAGATTTGTTAAGGTCAACTTTGATGGTAGCATCAGAGATGGCTCGAGATTTATCATTCGGGATACAGACTCCAGGATGCTAGCTATGGGGGGCTCACAGTTTTATGAGGCGTCTGTGCCTGGTGTGGAGCTTCGTGCTGCGTGGGCTGGTATCATTTATGCGATCTAGGAGCTGGGCGCGAAAGATCATCCTTGAAAGGGATTCTCTGATGGTTATCAGCTGGATCTAGGAGGGAACCATGCATTGCGAGCCCCACACTCTCCTCAATGACATCTGAAAGGCCACTAGCAGGTGCACTGCAGTATCCTACCAGCGTGTGTTTTGGAAGGCCAACAGTGCAACAGACTAGATGGCATCCTTTGTTGCTGAGCACACCGAAGATTGAAGATGACGTCTGAGCCACGACTATACGTGAGCCCTAAAGGATATTTTATTTTTTGATTTTTTAGACTGCTCTTGGACTAGACTAATCTAACTCTCCACTTGTACTCCAAAAAAAAAAACGGGTTGGATTAGATAGATATATATCAAAAATTATCAACCTATGAGTTTGGTCCCTCAAGGGAAATTATTGTTGCGATTCCTTTCAATGCATAGGTTGGAATTTTTAAAAAATGATCGTGACAGCACCAAGGGAAGTTTCCATGAATTCACAAAGTCGTGCGTCTTTCATTTGTTTTCCTTTTTTTCTTTTTTTCTTCTGATGGAAACATCTTTCATCTTTTTTTCTCTTTTTAAAACCACTGTCGGTGTGCAGTATACATCCCATCACTTAAATTGATTATATTTTTTGATTTTTATTTTTTTTCTAAATATTTTTTATTTTTTTTATTTTCCAAACACCTCATTTGGCCTTATTTGCATACCTTCCACGACGTGCATTGCCTCCTCCAACCGCCCAGCTCGGCCAAGCAGATCCACCACACATCCATAGTGCTCAACCCTCATAGGAATGTCATAAGCTTTCCTCATGAGATCATAGTACATGAAACCTTCATCTACCAAACCTGCATGGCTGCAGGCAGTAAAAACACCCATGAAACTGACATCATCGGGCTCAAACCCTGCCCTCTGCATCATATCAAAGTGCTCAAGAGCCTCCCTGCATCACCCATTGATTGCAAAGCCAACAATCATTGAATTCCATGAAACCACAGTCCTGTTAGGCATTCGTTCAAACAGTCGATGAGCAAAATTCCATGAAACCATGGATCACTGCCGTCCAAGACACCCTGTCCCAGTTTGGCATTTCGTTAAACATAGAGATAGCCTGATCAACATCGCCATTCCTCATGTACCCGACGATCATAGTGTTGCAAGAGCCAAGTTCCTAATGGGCATTCGCTCGAACACTCCGCGGGCCATGGCCGCCCGTCCGCACTTAGCATACATGTCGACGAGAGCAGTGGCGAGGACAGGCGGCTCGTGATCGCCGCCGCCGCGGATGGGGGCGGGGCGGCTCTTGAGGACGTGGGCGTGGAGGGCGCAGCCCAGAGGTAGGGCGTAGGGGGACGACAGGAAGTCGGCGCAGGCGGAGAGGAGGGTGACGAGCGTGACATGGTTGGGCTGGATGCCGGTGGCAAGCATGCGAGAGAAAGCGGCGGCCGCATCGGGGAGAAGGCTGCGCCGGACGAGATGGGCGATGAAAGTGGTCCACCAGACGACGTCTCGTGGGGGGATCGGTTGTGTTCGATCAACGGAAGAGAGACGATGGGAATTTGGAGAGGATAGAAGAAGCAAAAGGAAATTTAAAAAAATAATAAAAATTAATTTCCACGTAAAATAAATTTTTTTGATATTTTTAAATTATAAAAATTTAAATTTTAATCTCCAAATTTTCTGAACCATTTTAATATTGCCCTTCGTCCATTTCCGACACCTTTCTCACACCGAAAATTCTATGCGGTAGTCATCGATACCTATATGACAGTCATTGATACTGATCTGAAATAAAAAATAATATTTTATTATTATTTTATTTTTTATAAATCTGATGCATTAAAAATAATAGTTTATTATTATTTTTATTTTTTTATTCTTTTTCTTCTCCTTCCTCCCAATCGACCACTCTAGCCGCACCCCCCCCGCCTTCGTGCCAGCTCGATCACACCCCTGCCTTCATGCCCGCCCGATCACACCCCCGCCTCCTCCAATCGCACCCCCTCTGACTGCACCCCCACCCACCCGACCCTCCTCTCCGGCGCTGGTGGGTTGTCTGCTAGTGCCCCCCGACCACACTTTACCCTGCCCAAGTGTGGAGGATCAATTCTCCTCCCTCCATCGTGATGCACCCACACCAACCGTCGGTGAAGCCGAAGGGCGATGCCTGCATCCTCTTCTTCGCCCTCCAGACTATCATCACAGCGGTGGCTCTGACCCTTTTCTTCTTCTTTATCGACGTCGCGACCGTCATCCTCCTCTACCTCTACATCGCCGGCTGCATGCTTCACCGCCGTCGCCGCCTCCAGTCCCGAAGCTGTCACCTTTAGGTGCATCCGCAGTTTCCACTGTCAGCCCTCGGGCCTTCATCTTCAATCGTGGAGGCACACGGGAGCATAACTAGGTGGGGTCGAGGGGATAGGCTGGGGGAGCTACAGCGGAAAGGGATGGCAGGGGGGCTGTAGCAAAGAAGGGTGGTGGCACAGTCGTGAGAAGGAAGGGGGGTCGCGGGAGGAAAGGGGATGGCATGGGGTGGGGAGTGGTCGAGGGGGCTGCAGCGACAGTTGGCGGTGGCACAGTCGCAGGAGGAAAGGAGGGTGGCACGGGGTGGGGGGTTGGCTACAGTGGAGAAGGGCGGGGAGTGGGGAGGGTCATAAGGGAGAAGGGGTAGCAATTTTTTTTTTACTTTTAATACCATATAAATACTGAATTTTACCACATATATACTGAATTTTGTCACGTCAACACCAGTGGTTGCTACGTCAGCCTTTCAGAGAGAGAAAACGGTCAGAATTTATTTTAGGGGCAACATTAAAATGGTTCAGAAAGTGAAGGATTAAAATTCAGATTTTTATAATTTCAAAACTATTAAAAAAAATGGCCTAGCTTAGGGACTATTAATATAATTTATCTAATATTTTATTAGGCACATGGATGGAGAAAGGTTGGTTAACCTTCAACATCAAGTAGGAAAGGATGTCTTCCTTTGATGACTTTTTCTTTTCTGGATCTTTCATTCATTTTGGTTTGAGGGTACTTTTATATTATCTAATTCGATTAAAATATGGCGCCATGCTAGCCCCCATTAAAGGGATAGATTTAAGTAATGATAATCTTCACCTTTCACTGAGTTCAAATCTTATCATGATCTTATTTTTAAGGTTATCCACAGGCCGCGTTTCTTTCTTGCTTGATTTTAGTTGTACCTTGAACCCCATCCTTCTCAACTTGTATTTTTTTAACTTCCAGCCTCTTTCCCTCGTTCGAAGTTGCTGCATTTTTTCTTTCTTTGTTTTTTTTTTATACAGAAGTAGGAGGAAACTGGAACCTCCTATTAACAACTTTAAACAAGTCGACATTATTACCAACTTTAAAATATGCTCGTGATTTATTGGCAGCGCTCTGTACGTCAGATTATAAGCCTGTAAGAAGCTGGTTGGCAAGAATCGGCTACCGAGATGTTCTATTCCAATGCTACAACTGCCGTTATAAAAATCTAGTCTTTAATGGAAGGATACATATAGAGATTCACCATGACTTCATTCGGAAACTCGCAGACAAAGCAGAAATCTATTTAATGCACTACGATGTCGAGGATCAAATTACAGACATTTACACGAAGGCTCTCTTAAAATAAAAAAAAAATCTACAAATCCACTTGGTGTCGTCAATTCTGAATTAAAAAAAAATATTAAAAAATACTTTAAAATTATTATTGAAGAAAATCCAAAAAAATATAAATTTTTTTTAAAATTTACCTCCAAATATTTTAACATTATTTTTTAGTTTTACCACTTAAATATTTTAATCTCTTCATTGTTATGATTTTAATTTTTGATTATCGGACTCTTAATTTAAGTCTTAATGGGTCGGTAAAAACTCAAACGATCATGTGTATTTAATCTCATTTATAATTAGACTTCTTATTAAAGATTCTGACCGTTGAGCTCTTTATTAAAGATCCTGATAGATCAATAAAAACTCAAACGGTCATAAATAACCATAATGGATGGTTATAAAAGGACTATCTTAAGATCTGATTTTATACATCCTATCTAAGCCTCTCTTTCTTTCTCTTCTCATTTATTTTCTTCAAATAATTTTTTTTATAATTATTTTTTTGGATACTGAAAGGATCTCTATCAATCTCCTTCACAGTCGTGTTCACAGATGGAGAATTCTGATCATATCTTGGGATGATTTTCTCAAATTTTTCTGCATAAGGAACAAAAATACTTTTTAGGGTGGTATTCAATATGCTTTTACATTTGATCATTTTTAATTTTTATTATTCAGTAAGTTATTTATAATTTTTTTAAAATAATATTTTATTAATTTTTTTAATTTTTTAAATTACATTAGAAATCCTGTTTCAACAATGGTGTAGTTCTCCGATTTTTTTTTTCCTACCCATCTATTTCCAAGGGTTTTGCTATGGTGCTATAAAGTCCATATTGTCATTTTTCTTTACAAAAAGTTCTGACCATTAGATTGAGAATCAACGGTCTCAGAGGTGGTACCGGTTGTCTCCGGCGGTGTGCGGTGGTAGGCATGATGTCGTTGGTTCATGCGTTTGTTGATGTATTGATCTTCTCCACCGGATGTCGTCTTTTCCCCATTTGATCACTGTTCCAATTGACCGATCATGCAAAGAATACCCTCTACTGATTTCCGCGGACCATCTGTTTGACGAAATTCCAAGCCAGACTTCAACCATCATTTTCCCCCAGTTCTTCCATCAAATGGTAAGTTGTCTGTTATGAAATTGTTTTAATGTCAATGCATGGCCAAACATAGTCATTTGAATTAAAACATTTTTTAATGAAATATTTTTGGGTTGTGCTACGGTACTCTGCTTGTGGTCAGCTACCTTTCATCACACTGAATGAAACTGCTAATTCATCACACTGAATGAGAACTGGAACTACCACCAGCTAAATTTGCTTCATGCCATGATCACAATCTACCAATTAGATAGCAACAACATCCCCATGTCTGTCATGCACTTAAATTACATTATCTACCAATTAGATAGCTACTAACAATTAGACAGCATTTCTAATCTACCAATTAGGCAGCATTTCTAATCAAGAGACTGATCCATTGTACAGCATAAATAACAAGCCAACAAGCGGCAAACCAAACAATCAATTTTTTGATCAACTGTTTAACCATGGTGGCGGGGCCAAAAAAATACAGCAGCAGTAAAGCATCTATAATACCAAACTGACATCCCATCATAAACAACCATAAGCTGAAACATTACATTCCATTTCTAGTTTTAACCCAAAAAACATCCTCAAAGCACCCATGCAAGTTAGCAGACCAAGCATCAGGTCAAACATGTCATTGTAACACCACATGTTTCTTTTAGTTATATATAATTTCTTATAAGACTAAGATTAGGGTATAGAATGCTTACAGTGTACCAGTAAAAGCATCCTCTTTGGATGATTACAATTTAGTTTCTAGGTCTTTCAAGAGCAGAAAATTCTAGGGATCAGTTGGGGAATTCATATTCTGAAAAAAGGCTCATTAGTCTATGTCTCTTATGTGTTCACAGAATCAGTCCAGCAAATATGTTAAAATCAGGAGAAAAAATGTAGGTTTTAGCAGCAGTCGATGTGCCTAAATGAGATTTAATTTCATTTCTTAAGGTGACTATTAACCTATACATCCCTCATATTTTTAGGAAACTGGTGCTGGGCTGCAGCGACCACCACCTGCCTCAAAAGAAGTTGTTGCTAATCTGCCAATTATTAATATGACTGAGGAAGTCATTGCTAGTTTGGGCACAGAAACACATTGTGCTGCTTGCTGGTAGAACTTTGTAATAGATGACAAACTATAGGAGCAACCTTGCAAGCATCTCTTCCATCCCCCATGTCTGAAACCATGGCTGGTAATATGGCACTTTCTTTATTATTGTCATAATAAACTCAAGTACTGAAAAAAATACTATCAAATAATTTTCTGTGATCATTTCTATCTCAGCTTTCTCTTTTACTAACCTACAGGATGAGCACAACTCGTATCCAATATTCACAACCATCCAGCAGGGCACATCAAACCATTGCACTATACTCTATTGTGTTTTTTTTCTTATAGTCTGCATGTATGATTAATCTTAACTTTCAATTCATATACATCATATATACAGCATCTTGATTGCATTATCATCATATATACAGTGTGGTACATCTGAATTAATCTTTATTTATGAACTATGTAGGAAATGAGTTTCATGCAAGGTGCAAGCTCGATGCAAGATATTGATTTAGCAACAGATTTAACGTGCTCTCCGAGATGATGGGCCATTGTAATTAAATAGTGCATATGATGTGGTGGTACACTGGGTTTTGCATTGTATAGTAGGATTAAGTGATAAAGGAGAGGAAATATTAAGTCAAAAGCACAAACCCAATCAAGTGGATATGATGTGGTAGTACACTGGGTTTGGCAGATTTGGCGGTACACTGGGTTGATCTGAATATTACATCGTGGCCTATTGACATGATTGATTCTATCCCAAAGCAGTATGATGGATAGGTCTGTGTTAAATATATCTTATATATCTATGTATACATAGCAGCTTCTGATTCATTGTTTTCTTGCTTGGTGTAGGTCTGCATGTGGTGTTTTTACATTGGTGTACATGGCCTATTGGGATGGAACAGGTTTGGGACATCCATTCTGACAAGTATGTAATTAATTCTTTTAGTAACAAGCACCATAATACATGATAGCTGGGGTAGGCTGGTGCAAGCTGGTGGCAGGCAATTGTCGCCCTCATCAGTTCCCTTTGCTGAGATGTCTGCGGCCTGGTTGGGAACGAGGACAGCATTGCTGGACCTAAATGTCACTCACCTTCAAGTGGAGGGGGATTCATGTACAGTGATTAAATGGTTGGCCAATAATTCATCCGGCACATTTTCTTCTCACCCTATGATGTCGGATCTGAGGGAATGGAGGAATAGGCTGCAGGCAGTTATTGTTTCTCATGTTTACAGGAATAGCTGCTTTTAACTACTTCAGATGCTTAAAGAATTTTGGGGGTGTTTGGTTGAGGAAGTGGGGGTCTGGAATCGGAATCGGCATGGATGACTCCCATTCCAACTATTTGGTTGGGAGGAGTTTCATTTCGATTCCGATTTCAGGATGGAATAGGAATAGCTCAATTTATATAGAACTCAATCCCTACTCTCCTCTATAGATTCAAATTTTCATTCCGATTTTGATTTCGATTCCGATTTCGATCACGAACCAAATGCTTCAGAAGATTCCAAGCCATTCCGATTCCGATTCCAAGCCATTCCAATTCTCATTTCCATTTCGATCTTGGTTACGAACCAAACATCTCCTTTATGTCCAGAGGGTGGTTTTCATCTACATCTATCATTTTCATTTCTGCTGCTGGACCCTATTTTGGAAAGTTGGCTGTTTTGGTTAATAGGTTGAAGGTGATTTGCTGTATAACTTTTCTGTGTTTGGGAATTGTATTCAGTTACTCTTCGTTTGTGCGTTGCAATACAGATGATGGATCTTTTGTTCACAGGTTGGTTTTTTGTACAGATACCAACCTGTTTTTGTCTCTATTTTACAGATTTAGTCGCATTTGTGCCAACTTTTGGCTATTCCTTTGTCACATCTTGCACAAATCTACATATTCTGTTCAACTCCGTATGAATGCCAAGTCTCTTGCTGATTTCAACGTTGGGATGGAGTAGAATTCTATCAGTTGGTCATACATATATGTTTGCCCCTGCTCTGAAGAGAGTGAAAGATTGAGACAGAGGAGATGTTTGAATTTTAATAACCTCAGAACAAAATTTAAAATTCTTCTTTTTCAAAAGCCAAAATATAAGACAGCTGCTCTATTAGTCTGTTTTGACACCATGAAACCAGCTCTATAAATATACTTTCCCAGGCCATCATGGTTTAACGGACAGATCGGGCTGAGGGGATTGGTATCATTGACATGTGTTTAAAGTCTTTATGGGTTTAACGATCGATACTAGAGGGTCCTTATTATGGTACTGGCTTCAGATCAAGTTGATGACATGGTTGGCTCGATTTCCATAATGATTTAATGGTCAGATCAAGTGGGTATGTATCATAGGGTCGGATTGAGATCGGGCCGACATCATCGGTAACATGATATCGGCTGGAGACCGGAGGGAAATGGTGATTGACTTGAGTGCCCAAGTAGGATCGGATTTGCATCGACCTAGACTTGAGTTCTAGCATTGGATGCGATTCAATCAAATGCATAGGTATCATTGATGCCGACATCGAGCTTGATTTGGGTTCACATGATGGATTTAGCAGTCTAATCAAATGAATTGTCACAATTAGTGTAGGGGTGGGATCGAGTTTGATCTAGATTCGCATTGTGGGTTTAACTATCCGATCAAGTAGATAGGCATTATTAGTGCCGGAGTGGGATCGAGTTTCATCTACATTTGCATGATAGGTTTAGCAATCCAATTAAGTGGATAGGAGTCATCGGTGCTGGGATGCGATCGAGTCGATATTGAGGTCATCCAAATCAAGTTATAATTAAATCATGATTGAATTATTTTTATCTCTATTGAACTTACAATGGGTTGAACCCAAATCATAATTGGGTCATTTTTAGTTTGAAATTAAATGGAAAAGAGAAATTTTTTGTGCATCGCGGAGCTGCACCACCTGCAATGATTGGTCGGTGTACGGATTTGGAGAAAAAAAAGGTTTTTTGTGGGGTCGATGCTCGGGCCTGTGCGCCAACCGATCACTGTAGGCGGTGCACACCGAGCTGCACCGCCCGCGGTGCAAAAAGAATTTCTCAATGGAAAAAGTTGGGGTGCCTAAAGTGGCCAGCGCAATTTTCAGCCCATGCCTTTATGAATACTTCACGCGTGCCCTAACCCCCTCCAGGTGCTCCCCTCCCTTCTTCATGTGTACGCTAACCACCTTGCTGTCCCCCTCCGCCTGATAAGTGCATCCCCATGCCTTCCAGGCGGCGGCATTCTCAGCGTCCCTATCTCCATCACTCACATTGGCGGTGTCGTCGCACCTATCCCCTCACCCGCTACCTCCAATGCCCCTTTGTCATCTCCATGCGTGCCCTAACCCCCTCCCTATCCTCCTCACGATGAGCCATCTTCCTCTCCTCCATATATCTTGTTTAATCATTTATGAGTATAGGGCCCTAACACTTGCCAACCGTTACAAGTATAGGGCCAACTTGAGCATCATCTACATCGTGGACACCATGATTACCTCGTCCTCAAGCTCATGCTGGTGGATTGATTGTGGGAGTGGTGGAGCTCTGGACGATGGGTCGATCTGATGGACCTATGGCTAGAGCACATGTTTGATTTGCCTTCATAGTTTTTTTTTTTTCCTGCTTAATGTTCTGCTACTGTTTGATGAAATGCCTTAGAATCTGTTAGATATTCAATTCTCATCTAGAGGTTAATGGGAATAGTGGACATCTGCTTTACGTCCTTAGTCAGGTTGCAGCATGCTGGATGGTGTCGTAAGCAAGGTCTAGGCATCATATCTATAGTAACATATGCATTAAGGTTCTGAACTGATTAACCCGCATTCATCTTCAAGTTGGTAATGCTGTCCTTTTGGATGAGTTTATTTCCCTTTTTGTCAGAGCTACCTGCCACTACAATAGTTAGGATTTCTTGAGTGTTGACACACTTTAGGATGCTTGGAAAGCACAAAGCACAGCATGGCACTCATTTGCACCCAAAGAACGTCACATCTTGCTGATGGTCAGCTGCCTATCTAGACGCTTACTACAAGTTAAGGCACTTTGAGTCATAGTTTAAGGCAGTGTGAACTTCATATGGTCTGTCGTGTCATTTTTACTTTTTTATTAATCTATATTGCACAGTTCATGTTTTGTGACTAAGAAAATTAACAGTAGTCACTGTATTTGGGTTCAGTTGTTTGTTGCTATTTTCAAATATTTGTTTCATGCAAGATGATTTTGGCCTCTCTTATTCACGGAGGTTGAGATCTTGGATACCGTAAGAGACCTTGACATTTTGATGTCATGCCAGGTGACTGGGAAGCACTGCTTTATTGCTTTAAAAGCATGTTAGTCCCATAAAAGAAGTTGGATATCTAATCTTCTTTCTTTCTTCAATTTTTCTACATACTTATACCATAACTTTTATCTCTATTATAGGTTGATTATAGAAAATGGAAAATCAAGGGCCTCATTGTTCATGTGGAAGTGGTAGGATGAAGCTTTATATTTCAAAAAAGCAAGCAATTTATGGACGTTACTTTTATTGTTGTCCTGATTGGAAAGTAAGTACTTAATTTTTTTTTCTTGCGAAAAGTGTTTTAAATTCATGGACCATTACTCATGCGATGATTGTAATTCTTGCAGGACCATCCAGGAAGTTTTGTTTGGTTGGATGACTATCGTGGTCCAAAGATTAGTCGGTCCAATGGCATGATACAACAAGATCGAAACAAACACAACCAACTTTATGCGAAGTGGATGGTTATTGCTTGTTGTGGATGCAATGCATGCCTCATTTTGTTGTCCATGTTGCTAATCTTAATTTTACTTTTATACATTCTGCGTGGATAGTAAAGATATGTATGTATAATCTACAACCTCTAGTGGAGAGCATAGGTTCAGTTTGCGTATGCTACCTACCATGCTACTATTTGATGAAATGGCTTTTGGAATTTGTTGGATGATGGTTTTAACCATCTGTATTTGGCATGCTCTGTTAATAGCTCTACCAACAAATATGATGTAGATTTGGTTATGCTTATCTCTTATTTATTTTATATTTTGTTTCTACTTTGAGCAGAGGAAGTGCAAGAGAGAGCATGGATCATAGCATATGTCTGACATCGATCTGGCCACACCCTATGTTAAATTACCAGTGTATTGGATCATAGTGTATTTCATAAATATTATACTTGGCAATGTATTTAATACATGCAGCCGTTGCTTAATGACAGCAACAAGGATGGTCAAGAAACAGAAACAATAGTTTTCAAGGTTAGGTACTCTGACTTGCAGTGGTAAATGGTGTAGCATATCTCACTGAACCTCTACAGGCAATTCCTTTACCCAAAGCAGCCTCAAGCAGCTGACCAGGAGTTTGCCTTGTAGGAAAAGCATGGGGATTTATCACAATATCAGGAACTATTCCTTGACAGGTGAATGGAAAATTTTTTTGAGACTCCAAGAAACCAACCACACCCTTCTACCCATGCATACTAGAAAATTTATCTCCAAATAGGGAGATCGAACCTGAAGTTATTTGATAAGATAATGAACACAAATTGACTATTTGAAACTGAATAAGAACAAATCATCTAGGAATCATAAATAAAAGAATCACATTAATGTAACCAGTATTGCTTTAGTTTTAAATCTTCATGAACAAAGACAAAAATAGGAAGACAACTCAGCAAGAAAATACCTCACACAACTCAGTCAGAAATACCCCAGGACAGCAATATTGTTTTCTGTTGGCAACCAATAAAACATGCATAAACACCATTGCAACACTGTAGGCCTATCATGAGGCCTCTCGTGACAGTAGCACAATCGTCAAGCTCAAAAAGTTAATCAAATTTGTTATACAAAAATTATTTATTACATAACAATTAAATATCGATCAAGCAATCGACGCGAAGCTCAAAGCTTTCTTAGAACATAACATCAAGCACCAAATCTGGGCATCTCCGTAAGATGCTCGCATCTCACAACCCGCTCAGCTGACCGTGAGCATTTGATATCAAGAGGAGCTGACCGTGAGCATCAAAAGGACAATTTTTGTCTAGACATCAAAAGGAGCTGACCGTGAGCATTTGATAGGGTTGGGCAAAATATAATCTTCTCATAATCTAGGCATAAAGAAACCTCATTGCTCATATTTCTTTTACCTACAATCAAACATTATGCAGCAAAGAAGATGCTGCTGCATCTAAAACTTGGATTGTAAATGCGGCATCCACAACTATTGAACCATGTCAGCAAAAAATCTAAGCCATGAGATCAAGGAAAACAGCTAACTTCACATTTGTCACCACTTCAAATTATGAGGAGTAACATGATCTCCATCGAGATCATCTTCAACATAGGAACTTAAAAATTTGAGATTAAATCTTTGTTGACTTCATCAATAGGCATCTTACTTTTCAATGCAAAATGGCTTTCTATAAATTGATATTGTAAATTTACCTATATTGAATGACAAAAAAAATCACAAAACATATATAATAGTATAAATTTAATAACAAAATCTTCTTCAAATAATAAATTATGCATAGCCAAAGATTTAAAAATATATTACAGTAAATAATTTATAAAATCATAAATCAAATTAGTAAGTATACTTGAGCAGTCTCTCAATTAAAATAGCTATCGTCACATCCCAAGAGCAATATAGAAATCTTGAAAGACCTTCGGTGGTAAAGATTTGAACAGCACCTGCGTCAATTAAAAAAAATAACATTCTTGCACCACTAACTTTCAAATTGCTGAGTTCACTATGATTAATCATTAATCTAGCTTACCAGATAGTTCTCTTGCTGAAGGGGGTAGAAGAAACTGGAAGGAGAACTACTGCAATGTTGGCCAGCGCAAGAAGACACCCGAACACACCAGGCGAGAGGAGGGGGGCAGCAAAGGGAGGGGGGCACCGAATGAGAGGGGTCACACCTACCTGCGCCAGTGGGGGCTAGTCGGCGAGAAGAGGGGGTGGTGCTGGGAGGAGGGGCCGAAGGGGCAATGCTTGCCCACGTCAGGAGGGGGCAGTCGGTGAGAGGAGGGGGTGAAGGGGGCAACGCTGGGAGGATGGGACGAAGGGGCAATGTCTGCCTGCGTTAGGAGAAGGCAGCCGACGAGAGGAGGGGGCGGTGATGCTACTGTCACAAGGAGGCCATAGGTATGGAGATGCAGCGAGCGAAGTCTCAGAGGTTGGAGATACTCGAATACAGCAGGAGGCGGCGACACTGCTGGCACAAGGAGGTTGCCGTCATGAAAAGGCCGTCGATAGGAGATGCTATGGGTGAGGGGAAGGGGGCGACGAAGAGAGGTGGGGCACCGAGGGAACAGAGAAGGGGGTTTGTGCTAAAAAAAACCGCGTGGATCTTCTACTGTGCACCGCACTGTGCGGTGCACAGCACGCTCCGTCCATCATGCGATGGACGGCTGCGCATGGCCACACGTCATAAATGTACATCCACGTGCACTGTCCATCACGCGATGGACGGTGAGAATTTGTATTCAAAAAAAAAAAAAAAAATCATGGGTCACCGGTTGGTAACTTGTCGGAATCAAAATATTTTAAGTAGCCTTACCTAAACAATGGCCCGGATGTATTTCCATCTTTTATAAAATATATTAAAAAAGTACCGCAGCACAACCCCAATAAAGGAAGGTTCAGAGCACCTACAGGTCTGGTGGAAAGGGGGAGAGCATTTCCGCTGAATCAATTTGTTTGCGATTCATCAACCCTTCTTACAAATCAATTGGAGAGACCTTTGCAGTCGGGAGTAATGGCTGAGGTACTTCTCTCACCGTTTCTACAGATGGTGATGGAGAAGGCAGCCGACCATCTTCTCCAACAATTTACAGTGATATGGGGCATCGAAGAGAAGCTGGAGAAGCTGGAAAGAATGCTGTTAGCAATCCAAGACGTAGTTGGAGATGCAGAGCAGCGGCAAATCAAGGAAGCGGGTGTGAAGAGCTGGTTGGCAGGACTGAAGAATGCAGCCTACGAAGCAGACGACATACTGGATGAATTCAAACTAGAAGCAATGCGGCGGAAGGTGGAGATTCAGGTCGACATGAGGAAAAAGGTGCGCAGCTTCTTTTCCTTTCATAATCCCGTTTCGTTTCGTTTTAAGATGGGGAAAAATTTGAAAGATATTGTTGAGAAAATAGAAGAGATCGCAAATGAGAGAAATATATTTCATTTCAAGGTCAAAACACAACCACAAAATAAGCCCCAAACCCATTCCTATGTTGTTGAGTCAGATGTCGTTGGTAGGGAGAAAGAAAAAGAAAAAATAGTGAAGTTGTTACTGGATCATGATACCAACCACAATGTTGCAGTCTTTCCCATAGTTGGCATGGGGGGGCTGGGTAAGACCACACTTGCCAAATTGATTTACAAAGATGAGGATGTGAAGAAGCATTTCCAGCCGCTCGTATGGGTCTGTGCGTCGGATGAGTTCGATGTTGCAAAGCTTGTTAAAGCAATAATAGCTTCAGCTAGAGCGACCCAGTGTCAGGAATCAAACATGGAGTTGTCTAAAGTAAAAATGGCTTCAGGCAGAGGGACTGAGGGTCAGGAATCTAACATGGAATCGTTACAACTGGGACTTCGAGAAGTTATAGGTGGGAAAAGGTACTTACTTGTATTAGATGATGTTTGGAACGAGGATCAGGTAAAGTGGGATGAGTTGAAAGCTTTACTTGGAACTGGTGGAGAAGGGAGTAGGATCATTGTGACTGCACGAAGTGAACAGGTATCACGGATAATGGGCGCACGTGAAGCTTATCGTTTGGACTTTTTGAGTGAGAATGATTCTTGGGAATTGTTTACGAAGAGAGCAAATCCGCCTCAACATCTGGAAAGCATTGGCAAAGAGATTGTCAAGAAATGCGGTGGGTTGCCACTAGCAGTGAAGACATTGGGGAGCTTAATGCAGTCCAAGAGTCAGAAAAGTGAATGGTTGTCCGTGAGGAATAGCAAGATTTGGGACATGCAGGTTGGTGAAGATGGGATCTTACCAGCACTAAGGTTGAGCTACAGTCATTTGCCTTCCCATTTAAAACAATGCTTTGCTTTTTGTGCCATATTTCCAAAGGATTATCAGATGCAAAAGGATCTGTTGATTCAACTATGGATGGCCAATGGATTCATTCCATCTGGTGGAAGTAAGGAGTTGGAGGTCAAGGGTCATGAGATTTTTAATGAGTTGGCTTCGAGATCGTTTTTTCAGGATATCAAGGAAGTAACCGAGGACGATGGTTACGAGGGCAGGCATCAACCTTATTGCATAACAACATGCAAGATGCATGACCTCATGCATGACCTGGCACAATCCATTATGGGGAATGAATGCCTTAGCATGGTGGACCCTGCCATGTTGGAAGCTGCATCTAGGAAAACCCGTCACTTGGGTTCATTTCAGTATTTCCAGTCTAACATTCATAAGATCCCCTTGAATAATTATCCAAATATTCGCACTCTCGTGTGCCAGGCAACAGTGACAGCGGATTCATCAAAGCCTAGGTCATTGAGAGCATTGGGTTTACATGGTTATAATATCAGACGATTGCCTATTTCAATTAGATTTCTGAAACACTTGAGATACCTGGACCTCTCTCGCACTCGTATAGAAGCATTACCTGATGCCACCAGTACCCTTTTCAATCTACAAACTCTGAAACTCTCTAATTGCTGGAAACTACGTAAGCTGCCTGAAGACATGAGAAATATGAGTAGCCTGAGGCATCTCTACATTGACAGCTGTCATCGTCTCAAGCACCTGCCAGCAGGTATAGGGCAATTAAGCAGTCTGCGAACATTGACGAAATACATTGTTGGCAATGATGATGGAAGGCGTATAGGTGAGTTGAATAGCTTAGATCTCGGTGGCTTTCTAGAGCTGTATGACCTGGGGAATGTGAGGGATGCAGCAGATGCTAAATATGCTAATCTCAGTTCCAAACATAACCTTCGCTCATTAATATTATGCTGGGATATGATTACATGGGATGTCCCTCATTGTTACGGCAAAAATGGCCTTTATAATTGTAAAGATGTTTTGCCAGCCAAAAATGCTGAAGAGGTGTTGGAAGCCCTTAGACCTTCTGTTGGCTTAAAGCTGCTGGCAATATGGCGCTATGGGGGAGACAGATTTCCAAAGTGGATGATGGACTTTATGTTGCGGCAATTAGTTGAAATCCATCTTGGAGTTTGCACAGGTTGCGAACATCTCCCCCCTTTATGGCAGCTACCCTTACTTAAATTTCTCTACTTGTTTAAGATGGATAGCCTCAAGCACATTTGCAACAGCACCATCTACGGCAATGCAAGTAATGGTGCAGTGCAAGCATTCCCCAAACTGCAGAGACTGGTGTTGCACACAATGCAGAGCTTGAAGGAGTGGTCAAAGGATGAAAAAACTGCACAGGTCATGCTGGTTTTGCCTCACCTTGCTGAGCTTAAGATCATTAATTGCCCAAATTTGGTGACCATACCAGAGCTACCATCTCTCAAAAGTTTAGAAATGAAAGGAACTAATAAGCAGTTGGGCTGGGTTGGTCGTCTGACCACACTATCTTCCCTTGACATCGAACTCAATAAAACGAGCAATGGTACAGAGTCGCCTCCTCTTGCTCAAAAAGAAATATCTTTCAGGGATTTTAGATTTCTTGAAAATTTAACTATCACGGCATCTGATGATCTGGCGCCATTGCTGAAGGAGGAGAAGACGAAAGTGCTGAGCTCATCCCTGCATCGTTTGGAATTTACAAGATGCAATTGGTTGTTTTCATCATCGCAGCAGGCATCGTCACCTTTGGGGCTTTGGAAGAACCTAACTTCTCTCCGATCTTTGAGAATCCAATATTGTGATGATCTAGTCTACTGGCCGGAGGAGGAATTCCATGGCTTGAACTCACTGAAGACATTAACCATCCGGTATTGCAATAACTTGTTGGGCCCATTATCCTCGTCATCATCAGGGGATGGAGAGCTCCTACCAAACCTGGAAGAGCTGACAATTGGATATTGCAATGGTCTGCTGGAATTGCCCAAGTTGCCTGCTTCCCTCAGATCTTTGCGGGTTAACGGCTGCCCCAAAATGGCCATGATGGAAGGCCTGCGACATGCCACCGCTCTCGACAACTTGAGCATTTGTGATTGTTCAAGCCTGACGTCTCTGCCGTTAGAGCTCACACACCTCAACGTACTCACAAGTTTATGTCTCTGGAATCTTTTCGGGCTGACATGCTTGCCGCAAGGGTTTGGGCAGCTCACCGCACTAAAGTCTCTGGACATCGACAATTGCAGCAATTTGTCATCTCTGCCGGAAGGGATGCAAGGCCTCACGGCACTTCAGGATCTGGATCTCACGTTTCTTCCTAGGCTGACATGTTTGCCGCAAGGGTTTGGGCAGCTCACCGCACTCAAATCTCTGGATATCAGCGATTGCAGCAATTTGTCATATCTGGCGGAAGGGATGCAGGGCCTCACGGCACTTCAGTATCTGTCTATTCGTCGATGCCCTCAGCTATCATCACTTCCGGAAGGTCTCCGACAACAACTCCCCGACCTTCAACATCTGTTCGTCGGAGAATGCCCCATCCTAGAGAAACAGTACAGGAGAGGAGGACCGTATTGGTACCTGGTCTCACGCATCCCCAATATAGAAATAGTATCTGAGACGAGGAGCAACTTCAGCACATTGTTTCCTTCCTTTTCTTGCTTTAGAAGACCATCTACTTTTTAATGTCATTCCAGGTACAATCCCATCCCTCTCTCTCTCTTCCCCACAAATGAAATAGAAATTAGTGAGTGCAATTATTTATGTTCCCTCATCTTCTTGTTCTCATTGAAGGAATCTGGATGCGAGTTTAAAACTACCATGTACCAATTGATGATTCTCGCAAGTATTCTTTTGAGATCGGAGGTGAAGTGAGAGCTGGAGGGAATTGCATTAGAATTTTTCATTCATTTTTCTCATTTTATTTTATTTTCTTCCAGATATATCAGATGAACAACAAATTCGCTTCAAGATGGATAAAGAGCGTCCATGACGCAAGCAGCTTTCTTATTAATCATTTCAGCAACTTCTTGCAGTTGTCTTGGATAAACTTTTCAAAGATTTGCAAATCTTCATTGGTCAAGTGGCTTCATGTGAATCTTGTCGATAGATTTGTTTTGGTTGTTGTTAAGCATTTAAAGGGACAGGAGGAAGAGAGAAGCTTAATTCTCTTTAAATAGAAGTCGTTTGTCATTTAATGTTGTGTTGACTATTTTCTCTGAACCTTATTTTATTTGACATCCTTCGACATATAAATATTGCATTTGAAGTCTTTGAATGGTATTTTTGCTTTATGTACCAAAAATAATTGAAAGATGGAGATGTTTATTAATTATTTGAAAACCCACTTTGGTTGCTCTAACCATTTTTTATGTAACATTGAACTCTTGCTTTCTGGAAAACAATAAACTTTGATGTGATCTTTGTTCTTTCGATCCTTCCTGCCATCCTCTGTAACTCTTAAAACTCTATCTTCCATGCTCATTGCATTCTTTGATCAATAAATTCGGAGAAACTGTCTCGCTACCTCCATTTCCCCTCAAAAGGAAAAAAAAAAAAAAAAGGCATCATATGCAATCCATTGTGTCTAAGCATACGATTCTCACTAATTATGTTTTCTTGCAAGCTTTGGCACTTTTTCTAGCCTATCTGGAAGGAGGAAAAGGAATTTAGAGTTTTTGCTAGGAAGAACTGGTGAAGACCTTGATGTTTTCTTCTTTGTTTCCGGCATGTTTTCTGCAAAGTGAATTGCTAAGCGTCCGGAAAGAAGAAGCTAGATTGCTTGTTACTGGCATCCTCTGTTTCTGGTTCTAGGTTGATACTGAATTGAAGGATTCAAGAGGTGACGTACAGAGATGATTCAACCTTTCGTGTCTTCCACATGATTTGGGAATTTTAGCATCCCTTCGCTTTGGGAATTAGAGTTTGTTATAGAGAGGATTTTTGCTGAAACTCTTTCGTTTAGTTTATCATACCCCAAATTGAGTCAAGTACTTGACAAACGGTTACATATCCTATAGGGATCAACTCCAAGAGATATGCAACGTCTTAAACCGGTATTGTACGAATCCAACGAAAAACCATAACTATCTATTTTACTCGCTATCCAAAACAATAGGCATACAAGAGAAAATCCAGAGCATAAGTTGCAGGAAAAAAAAAAAAAATCCTTAAGAGTCAAATTACAACTCCACAATTATGAAACATTCTCTGGACAAGAAATTCATAAAACAACCAATCCTTCAATAATGCCAATGGATCAAATACCTAACAAAATTTAACTTTTCCATGACCTGCTAAAAATTAAGGAAATGTTCAATCTAAATGCCTCTATACACAAGCTATAACTCCAGCATTCCGAGCTAGCTGCTCAATATTTGAAAGAGAACGAAAAAATAAAGTAGTGAACTAAAACCTAATAAGATACTGTTAGCACTTTTAGCTGGATTAAGTTGGAATAATAAAATAGTAAACGAAAATATAGATTCAAAAAATCCATCAAATATAACTGTTGAAATAGCTATGCAATCATAATCTACCTTTGGGAATAGAGAATGAGTTATGAAGTTTAATAAATATCTATTTTTAATATATACAACATGACACGAAGGTAACAAATAATTGTTGAGTGGAACTATGGTCTTCTTTCAAAAACATGGTTATACAAAATATCAACTTTTCCTCCTAGTCTTTGTGAGTATGGCCAAGGTTAGGACCAATTGAATTATGTATGGCTAACGATCAATCCTTTGATTACTATTGATTAATACATTGCCAATGATCAACAAAACTAACTAGGCTTGAACATAATATTGCTAATGATCAGTCCTACTAGCTAAGTCCAAATAGTCTATTAACCATGATTAGGGGTTGCAATCGGGTTGGATTGGGTAAGATATGGGTTGAGTGGGATACATGACAGATTAAAAATTTATCAATCTGAATTTGATTTATTTATTAAATTAGTTAAGAATCTAGATCCAAACCTAATCATATTACTCAATAGGTAATTTAGGTCGATCTACAATGAGTTGAAACAAATTAAATGGGTTAGATAGTTAAGCATTGCCACCCCTACCCATGATCAATCCCATAGGATAGGCCCAAATACTAAGAATCCAAAAGCTATGTTTTCCAATACTAGTGCCATTCACATTTTATAAACTTTCAAGTCGTAATCCAACCATTAAATCACATAAGCACACAAATCCTGCATTTAGAAAAGTAAAAAGAAAGGCTTCCTATATTAAATCCCGTATTAATTACAAATCTTGTATTAAATCTCTCCTGTTCAAATCCTGTTTCACCACCTTTGTTCCTAACATCAAGCAAGTGCTTTGATGATGGTTACGCTCCAGTTTCTATATTGCTTTGCCCAAATTCAAATATGATTGCTCTGTCTGATTTTTAAATATCATCATATTCTCTAAAATGAATCTAAGCATAAATTTGCCAATGCCAACTAGTTAGGAACCAACTGGATGGTTATGGTTGTGCTATCTATGCATAAATTTCCATTTGCAATGGACAGCTATAAAATGACACGGTACAAAATGTATTAGATATTGGATCAAATACATTCTGGCCTTGTATGCAACTATGCATTACAACTTTCCTTTCTTGATGCCAACCTGATATGAACAATTACAGCTTAGATAGGCCTACATAACTCTTCGAACCAATTTAAGCAAGAAATAGGCCAATCTTAGTCCACTTACAAGTTGCAGCTATGTACTCTACTATAAATTTATAGTTATACTTGGTTACTGTGTCAGCGCATACAGCCCCATATAAGGGTACTATACCATACAAGTATTGAATCGAGACTCGATATTAAGGGCGTACTAAGTATCGATATGCCAAACTGACCTTTATTCCAAGCATACCAACATTGTATCATAAATTGTCAATGCGGAAGCTCGTACATGGTTATGGTATCTACTCATAAATTTTCACTTAAAATGGGCAACTATAAAATGACCTCACGCATACTAACTTTACACATAAATTGCCATCATAAAGTTATTTAAGTCATTCACTTTCTAGCCCTTCTAAAACAATCGACATCAAAAGCAAAATGCTCTATAAATTTTTATATGGAAATATGAAAAGGTTAAAGAGGTTATACAGAATGTATGTGTCACGCCCCGAACCCAACATCCGGATCGGATACGTGATGGCCGCACACTCCTTAGAGCAAGTCCTAAAGAATATGCAAGGCCAAATTAAATCATTACAACCTTATCAACCATAATATTTAATTTCAATAATAATTCATAAAACTTACATAATTACAATTAACATTCTTTTAATCCTCTGATCAGGTAACAACGGTACTCTATCTATGCATCCGCTCACTCACAAATCCATACCATAGCCAACCATGGATATCTTGTAACTATGAGAAGAAAAGAAAGATGAAGGGGTGTGAGCTTTACAGACCAGTAAGAATTTTCATATCATACCAATATAATAATATAATCTGAAAATAAAAATAAGCAATAACACATAAAAGCCGATGTTCACTGTCCAGAATACTGCAAATATTTATAGATTATCTATTTTAAAAAAAGATGCATTATCATATGTTAATAAGTGAAATAATTTTATTCAACGATTGTTTCATGTTTTATCTTTCTATTTTCTTCTATTATCACATCGTCTTTAATCTTTTTCCTTTTGGCTTTGGCTTTGGACTACCAGGATCATGCGACGATCTTTTATTCGGATCGATTTCTGTAATCTTTCTCAGATCGAAATATTCATGATCTTTCTCGGATCAAAATGACCATGATCTTTCTCGGATCAAATCATTCATGATCTTTCTCGGATCAGATTCTTCCACACATAAGCCTGTGGGGGCTGTCCCAAGCATAAGCTCCTGGCAGGCTATTCCACATGACAAGATCAGTCCAAACTATATTTCTCTTTTTTTTTTATTTTTATGAAATTATAATATTTGACTTCATTAATCAATTCAAATTTTGCAGTATAATAAATATGCCATACCCATATAATCATGCCATCAATCGCTGATACATATGTATTGATATAACGTACTCATGCTCAAAATCACATAAATAATTAACAGTGTCTCAGATATAACAAATTCATTGATCTCAAATCCAACGATGCAAAATCAATGAGATAAAACCAACGATAAAATAATATATATAATGATGATCATGTACAGAGATTCTTACCTTTACCGGTGACTAATCCAAACACAAAAATCAATGTTCTTCTTTGATTTATGAATTTTTTTAATAAAATATTCCACTCGATATCATATGCAGACAATCATCTCTTCATAACCCTAATCAAATATAAAAATCATATATGGAGAAAATTATCCGATAATCAATTCTAATAACACAAATCTAGGACCTCTCTCAGGATTAACCAAAATTAGGATTTGTCTAAGTTCTGGATTCTCCACTGATCCATAAGACTTCTAGAGAGAGAAAATTTATGAAGAGAGAAAAAATTCTAGAAAAAAAAAGTAGAGAGAGAATCTTTATATCCTTCAAATGAGGCAATCATGGTCGAGATCATCAGAGGTCATATCAGGGTAACTTAATATGAATCAAATGTTATAAATTTCGAATAGGATCGGACTGGGATCAGATATACTGCACGAATTTTGGAGCAATCTCAAATCATCATATTTTTATTTCAAATTTATCCTAGGATCTGTGATTCAATCAGAGAGAGAGTAGAAAGACCTTAAAGAGATAAAATCCATAAAGAGAGAGAAAAAAGGTCTAGAGAGAGAATTTAGAAAGAGAAATTGGAGAGAGAAGGTAGAGAGAGGAGAGAGGAAAGAGGAAGAGAAAGGAGAGAGAGAAAATTTCTCTCTTTTTTTTATTTTTCTTTTTCTCTTTCTCTTTTTCTTTTTCTTTTCTTTTCTTTTCTTTTCCTTTTCCTTCTTTTTTTTTTTTCTTTTCCTTCTTCCCACGGCCCTCTCTTGGGCCGAAACAGGGGAAGACCGACGAGGTCCCCCCCAATGACCTGGGCTTCGACGAGGCGGGTGGTATCTGGTCGACGACAACGGAGCAAGGTCGGCCAACAGCAAGGTTCGATCGGTGAAGTTTTTTTTTTCTTTCGAAAAATAGGGGATCCATCCCCTTTCTTCATGATTTTCGATCATTGGTCGGTCACCGACGGTCAAGACCTTCAAGGAAGAGGGATAGAAGGATGAGGTTCCTATCCTAGGGGTGAGATGCAGCAAACGGCGACGTCGGTGGTCAGAAAAGAGAGGAAGATGGCTCGTTCGAATAGAGCAAAACAGGATCATGATATTTTGTGGATTTTTTGACGATCCCGACGGCCGGTGAGAGTGCACTAAGCCATGGAAAGGAGAGGAATGAAGAGGGAAAAGAGGAGAAGGGCTTACCTCCAACTCCGGTGAGGTCTCCGACGAGTATTTGAGATGAACACGATGATGACATCCACGGCTTCAACGAAAAAATTCGAGAAAAATAAAAAGAGAAATCTGGTGCTCGTCGTGGCCAACCTTAGAGGAAAGGAGAAGGGGTTTTTATAGGATGGAGGGGAGGTCGAATCCCCTTCGGATTCAGCTTCTCTTCCGATATATTTGAGCGGAAGAAGACTTCCAGTGGGACTCTTCTTCGTTTGCCTCCCCTGTTTTTTTTTTTTTGTATGGGATGTGGGCTGATTCTGGGCCCAAATGGCCCGGGGTATTACATTCTCCCCCCTTCAAATAATTTTATCCTCGAAATTAACTTATGTTGTTTGAGATATATTCTAAATATATATATATATACATGTATCATGTCATTCTCATGCTTCTAATAATATTTTACATATTGTTTATTTCTCATGATCTTGTATAACAAAAATTATTTAAAATCTCAAACTCATCCCTTCTTATTGATTTCTCAACTTTTTGAAGAACTGTAATATTTTAGACTTGTATTAATATACCATCATTATTTATCTAATACATTTCACTCGAAATTCATAATTATCTTAGACTATCCTTGATAGAAAAATAAATAAAGGTCAAATATCGGTCACTCTTCACAATCATCGATTTCTTTCTTCTCTTGACCTTCCAACAAATTTTATATGTAGACTCTCATCTTAAGAAAACCTCAATCTTCTATATCAGTTCTAGTAACAATATTAAATTTTTTAAAAAAATATGAGATCTATGTCAGGACATTCTAAGTTTGAACTAATATCATAACTATCAAGCTGTTAATAAACTTAAGATATCTAAAATTTCTTGGTATTATCTACAATGAAGCAACCTATTGACAAAAATTATCCGGCTATGATCAGATTAGATCAAAATTTATAGCATCTTTTCATTATCAATAAAATCTTTCATTATTTGCAACTAATGTATTCCATCATAATATCTTTTAATTCAAAAGATTAATATTTCTAATCAATTTAATCCATCATACTTTTGCTGCGCACTCTAATCTTAATTTATTAAATTATATAAATCTATCAAAGATAAAAATATCCTTATATGTTAGATCAATTCAGGATAGATCCAACCTTCAAATTTCATATAAGACTTAGGATAAAATTTTAAGTTTCTTTATCTTTACTACCTTTGGATATAGCATATAATAATTAAATCTTGATCCACTTCCTATGTTTGAAATCATTGCATAAGTTTCATCACTCTTCAAGAATCCAACATGTCTAGAATCGATTGGAGTTAACCTTAGATTTACCTTACAATCATTTAGATAATTTCTAAATCAATCTTCCTTTTTAAAAGAATTAATTCTAACTTGACAAACTAGAAGAACTAAAGCCAACATCCTTATAAGTAGAATCAACTTGATTATTTCTTATAGATCTCCCTTCGTCACAACCCTTAATATTAATCAATAAATCCATATAAAATCTTGTCCCTTATATAAGTCATCCAAAATTTAACACTAACAAGATGCCTTAGTTCAATTTAAAAAAAAAATCCAAACTTTGACTTGAATAATTAATATACTTCACCATCTTCAACAATCACAAAAAAAATTAAAAAAAATCTAATCCAAAAATTAGTAATACGAATTATTAAAGATTTTATCATAACCTATATATCATCCTCTGACAAAATAAATTTTCTTCTTTAATTTAACAATAATATCAAAATATTTTTGATCCACTTAGAAAAGTAAACTTTTGACTTAAAATTTAATACAACTTGAAAGATCAAGGAATCATATTCAGAATATGATATTTTGAGTAACCAAAGATTTTACCAAGATGTGTATCTCATATTCTCATAATAAAATTCAAGTATATTTTTTTCATCTAAGATTGAATTTCATATATAATCCTCTTATAGGTTCAATGCTCAAAAATATTTCTCTCTCATATGATGAAATTTCTTCTTAGACCATATCCTAACTTTCTTCTGATAAATTTTAAATTTGCAATGCTCAGATAATTAATATCAAAATCAGAAAAGTTATCATGATTTCCTTCCATATAAGTTTAGCATTCCAAAATTATCGAGTATACTCAACATAACATATCAATACCTCTCGCTTCCTTCCAGGGTCAACTCTTCTTATATTTAGGCCACCCTACTAATTGAAATCTAAGATATAACTTTATAGATATCATATGCTACTTATGCATAAATTTCATCTTAATATCTATTGATTTGAAATCTAAATATTGAATCTTCTCTTTTATATCTATCATGTTCCTCATGATCATAACCTAAGTTTAGATATCACTAAAATTACAATTCTGAATAATTATAACCTTAAACTCAAATACCACTTAAATCATATTTTCTAATGATCATAACCTAAACTCTAATATCATTTTATCATACCTTTAATGATCATAATCTTAAACTCTAATATTATCAATCATACTCTATTGATTATAATCTTAAAATTTTGATATCACTTATATGACAATCCCTAGTGACCTTAAACCTGAGCTCTAGTACTGTTCTATCATATTCTCTGATATCACTCTGTCACATCCTATTGATCATGCATAAAGTTTTGATATCACTTTATAATCTCTAGTGACTTAAACTTAAGCTCTAATATCATTTTATCAAATCTTAATCACTTATATCATAATCCCCAATAATCATAACCTAAGCTCTGTTATTACTCTGTAATATTTAAATCATTTATATTATAATCCTTAATGATCAAAATCTGAGCTCTGATACTACTTTGTCACATCCTATTGATCTTACATAAAGTTTTAATATCTTTTCATAATCTCTAGTGATCTTAAACCTAAGCTCTGATACCATTGTGTCACGCCCCGAACCCAACATCCGGATCGGATATGTGATGGCCGCACACTCCTTAGAGCAAGTCCTAAAGAATATGCAAGGCCAAACTAAATCATTACAACCTTATCAACCATAATATTTAATTTCAATAATAATTCATAAAACTTGCATAATTATAATTAACATTCTTTCAATCCTCTGATCAGGTATCAACGGTACTCTATCTATGCATCCGCTCACTCACAAATCCATACCATAGCCAACCATGGACATCTTGTAACTCTGAGAAGAAAAAAAAGATGAAGGGGTGTGAGCTTTACAGTCCAGTAAGAATTCCCATATCACACCAATATAATAATATAATCTGAAAATAAAGATAAACAATAACACATAAAAGTCGATGTTCACTGTCCAGAATACTGCAAATATTTATAGATTATCTATTTTAAAAAGAGATGCATTATCATATGTTAATAAGTAAAATAATTTTATTCAACGATTGTTTCATGTCTTATCTTTCTATTTTCTTCTATTATCACATCGTCTTTAATCCTTTTCTTTTTGGCTTTGGCTTTGGACTACCAGGATCATGCGACGATCTTTTATTCGGATCGATTTCTGTGATCTTCCTCGGATCGAAATATTCATGATCTTTCTCGAATCAAAGTGGCCATGATCTTTCTCGGATCAAATCATTCATGATCTTTCTCGGATCAGATTCTTCCACACATAAGCCTGTGAGGGCTGTCCCAGGCATAAGCTCCTGGCAGGCTATTCCACATGACAAGGTCAGTCCAAATTATATTTCTCTTTCTTTTCATTTTCATGAAATTATAATATTTGACTTCATTAATTAATTCAAATTTTGCAGTGTAATAAATATGTCATACCCATATAATCATGCTATCAATCGCTGATACATATGTATTGATATAACGTACTCATGCTCAAAATCACATAAATAATTAACAGTGTCTCAGATATAACAAATTCATCGATCTCAAATCCAACGAAGCAAAATCAATGAGATAAAACCAACGGTAAAATAACATATATAATGATGATCATGTACAGAGATTCTTACCTTTACCGGTGACTGATCCAAACACAGAAATCAATGTTCTTCTTTGATTTATGAATTTCTTTAACAAAATATTTCACTCGATATCATATGCAGACAATCATCTCTTCATAACCCTAATCAAATATAAAAATCATATATGGATAAAATTATCCGATAATCAATTCTAATAACACAAATCTAGGACCTCTCTCAGGATTAACCAAAATTAAGATTTGTCTAAGTTCTGGATTCTCCACTGATCCATAAGACTTCTAGAGAGAAAAAATCCATGAAGAGAGAGAAAATTTTAGAGAGAGAAAGTGGAGAGAGAAAGTGGAGAGAGAATCTTCGTATCCTTCAAATGAGGCAATCATGATCGAGATCATCAGAGGTCCTATCACGGTGACTTAATATGAATCAAATGTTATAAATTTCGAATAGGATCGGACTGGGATCAGATATATTGCACGAATTTTGGAGCAATCTCAAATCATCATATTTTTGTTTCAAATTTATCCTAGGGTCTGTGATGCAATCAGAGAGAGAGTAGAAAGACCTTAGAGAGATAAAATCCATAAAGAGAGAGAAAAAAGGTCTAGAGAGAGAATTTAGAGAGAGAAATTGAAGAGAGAAGGTAGAGAGAGGAGAGAGGAAAGAGGAAGAGAAAGGAGAGAGAGGAGAGAGAGAAAATTTCTCTCTTTCTTTTTTTTTTATTTTTTTTTCTCTTTCTCTTTTTCTTTTTCTTTTCTTTTCTTTTCCTTTTTTTTTTCTTTTCCTTCTTCTTTTTCTTTTCCTTCTTCCCACGGCCCTCTTTTGGGCCGAAACAGGGGAAGACCGACGAGGTCCCCCCCCCAGTGACTCGGGCTCCGACGAGGTGGGTGGTGTCTGGACGACGGCAATGGAGCAAGGCCGGCCGATAGCAAGGTTCGGTCGGTGAAGTTTTTTTTTTTTTTTTTTCCGAAAAACAGGAGATCCGTCCCCTTTCTTCATGATTTCCGGTCATTGGCCAGTCACCGACGGCCAAGACCTTCAAGGAAGAGGGATAGAGAGATGAGATTCCTATCCTAGGGGTGAGACGCCACAAACGGTGACGCCGGTGGTCGGAAAAGAACGGAAGATGGCTCGTTCGAGCAGAGCAAATAGGATCATGATATTTTGTGGATTTTTCGACGATCCCGACGGCCGACGAGGGTGCACGAAGCCATGCAAAGGAGGGAAAGGAAGAGAGGAAAGAGGAGAAGGGCTTACCTCCGACTCCGGTGAGGTCTCCGGCGAGTATTTGAGATGAACACGATTATGACATCCGCGGCTTCAACGAAAAAATTCGAGAAAAATAAAAGAAGAAATCCAGTGCTCGTCGTGGCCAACCTTAGAGGAAAGGAGAGGAAATTTTTATAGGGTGGAAAGGAGGTCGAATCCCCCTCGGATTCAACTTCTCTTCCGATGTATTTGAGCGGAAGAAGACTCCCAGCGGGACTCTTCTTCGTTTGCTTCCCCTGTTTTTTTTTTTTTTTTTGTATGGGATGTGGGCTGATTCTGGGCCCAAATGGGCCGGGGTGTTACGGTATGGCTTTC
The DNA here is from genome assembly GCF_000442705.2 of Elaeis guineensis. Taxonomy (NCBI): domain Eukaryota; kingdom Viridiplantae; phylum Streptophyta; class Magnoliopsida; order Arecales; family Arecaceae; genus Elaeis; species Elaeis guineensis. Next base: position 47,280,812 of record NC_026006.2, on the reverse strand, counting down.
TTAAAAAATAATAACCAAAAATTAAGAGCCTTACCTTGACCCACGTGGTTCCTTGTACAATTAACTCTTTACTTCAATCTTGGTGGAGAAACTGAAAAATTATCTAACTTATATTCAAAATAGGAGTTAGTAATGCTCAAAAGTTAAAACCATTAACAGCCTCCTCTAAGGATCTCCCTTTGAGCATGTTTGTTCCTTCTTCACCAGCATGTCTTTCGAATAGAATTTAGCCAATGAACCAAAGAAGGGGGAGGAAGGGAAGTTAGGTCAAGACTTCTTAGCTTTCATCTAACCCCCCTTCTCCAAGCCATCCTCCTCCTCCTCTCCCTCCTCCCTCCCTCTCTCTCTCTCTCTCTCTCTTTCTCTCTCTCTCTCTCTCTCAAAGAACAAGGGCAGACTCCACTAGAAATAGTATAGGACCCTTTATCATGGATTGATGCTATCAAGCACTATGAACAACTATGGCAAGAGTATATTGGTGCAATTCATCGGAGCAAGTGTAAAAAGTTTGAGTGATTAATTGAATGACACATCAATGTCACTCAAGACTCAAGACTATGAAGTATTTATTCTTTACTCCACAGCCATAAAAGGTTTCCATTTTTTAGACTGTTAAGCCAAAATAATGGTTTTGCTATCAAAATTTATCAAAAATCTTATTTACCATATTTTTAAATATATTTCATCGGATTTATATTTTATGTATATGTATTATGCAAACACAAAATTGATGTATAGGTATGGTCATGTCCTCAAGTCTAATGTTTTTAAAAACTATTGTGCCAAATTCTTATGATACTTGAACATCTAACACTCAAGGCCCATATCTAGATTACATTGTCACTGAATTAAAGTGGATGGGCCATTTAATCATGGTTTGCTGCCCGATTGCCCACTTCTCCAGTATGAATGGATCCGTTGAGCAATTGACTTTGATGATAATTAAATTCTAATTTAATGCCTAAAACTGAAACTTCACCTGCATTTTCTCCAACAGCAGAACTGGCCAGAAAAATCTGGCCATGCATGGCAAACAACCATGCAAAAGTCTAGGACAATGACGTCACCAAACTACACTTTGTAGCTTATACACTTCAGAGACTTCAAAACAACATGCCAGAAACAGAAATTTATTTCATGGCCCTATCATATGTTTTTCCAAGTATAATAAGATGGCCAAGGGCTAATCAATTGAGGTCTTTCAAGTTAAATACATATAAATGTTTCAATGTGATGGCTTGTCTCAATAGGCAAAACTTTGGTACCATACTTGCTTCAATATTATAATGGCACTCCCAATCCTCCTCTTAGAAAAACTAAGCATACTAAATGCTCTTACTACTAGCTTTTGATACCGCGTATCTTTCTAAATTAACTTTTAAGTTAGCTAAATTAAAGACTCCTTCAATCTTGGTGCTTTTTAAATGTAAATGCCATTTAATCTTGTCAAAGAGGTGGTAATGAATCAGCCTTCAGTTACCATTTTAAGTAGTAAATCAGCACTATTACAATGAGTTATAAGCAATCTTGCCTCCTATTATCATATAAGATGAACCCATGGCCAATTCCACAGCCAACTCCTATCATTCTAATTTGTGGATGTACAGTTCAATTATGTATCCTTATTCAAAGGACGAATTACTCTCCCCTGCCTATGTTACATCCTTAGTTCTGTCAACAACTTAGCTTGTTGGATTCAGAAATTCTTTGATCACTGTTTGAATTCTTTATTTTTTTTCCTTGGAAAGAGATAGAATAAAGAATTTTTACTTTATTCAGCACCCTCATGAAGAAAGTATTTTAAGTGCTATTTCTAGAGCATAATCCAGCACAAAGTCATTTTATTTTTAACATCAGTTGGTACTGTTTTGTATCAGTGTTGCAGCTGTGTGCCCTGTCACATAACAATGTGCAGTTCATTTGACACCCAGTCTATCTCTAAGCATTGTTTCCTCATTTAACTTTTATTAATGCTGGTTTTCATTTAGAGTCATGGTGAACTCATCAAAAAGAACCATCACATATGACAAGATATGAGCGTGATGTGATAATGTCAGAACACACCTTATTATCAACACAAGGCCTATGTTACATGGACTTGTATCCACATGTTGAATGCAGGTGAGTGTCTTCATGTTGGATCCTTCCAGTATCTAAACATTTCTGTCTCACAGACCTGTGCACAAGAGTTATACTGACAAACATGTTAAAGTCTTAAGTGTTGGTGCTTAAAGGAAAAACCAAAAGATCTGGACAATATAGCATAAAGTTTTACAAAGCTTTTTGAATTAGAGTTTATGATTGTAAAGCATCCATGGACAGTGCAAATGTCAACATTATGATAAGTATTGACTAAATGGGGCACAACAAACATCACTTTAAACCTGAAGTGAGTGTATCTGTGCGTGTATGCATGAGAGTGAGAGTGAGAGACAGACATGCAGAGAAAGAGAGAGTGGGGGGGGGGGGGGGGGATTAGGATCTGTGCCACTTTCTTTTTTTTTTTTTGTTTTCATCTCTTTGCTAAGTGGATTAAAAGCCTACTTAATTGCTTCCTTTTCAGCTGTCAACCATACTTAGCTAGACATTTTCAGTCATTTGATCGTTGAACTACATACTATTAATTCATATGATGCTATCTTCCATTAGTTGGTTTAACTTGAGAAGATGGTGTCTGCCTGAATGTCTTGGACAGATAACATGATCAAATGACAATAACAGAATCAATAAAACTTTGCTTATAGAAAGATTGTGAAGTAGCATCAGCAATTCAGCATGATTGTCTGCCAAGACTTTGATGATCTCACATCGCTTATTGGATTAGCAACAAACACCTAATTCAGCATAAGCATATAAGAAACACATTTCATCGGTAGGTTAAGATCTTATGAATGACTGAGACTTTCATTGAAATATAATCCACTTTACTGATTAACTGGGAATTATTGTCTTCTTGGGTATTAGTTTCATATGTTTTTGGTTGCAAAGAAGATTTTCAGTGCCTATAGAATAATGGAACTGTAGGCCACAATCACATTCCATTTCTGCAAAAATGGATCCATAGGTGAAGGTGACCAAGTCTAGACAAATAACCAAAAAAACTAGAAGGTACAGCCAAGAGTAAAAGATATGCATGAGTGATAAGTATGCAGATTAAGGATAATTGGATTTCACAGCTGTACAATAAACTAACAAAGCTCTATGTTTTTTTTTTTTTTTTTTTTATCCAACTAAACATCAAACTAGAATTTGGCATGTCTTGGCAGTGGTAGAAGCAGGAGGATGGCTGTAACTCATCCAGCAGGCCAAGCAAAGTCAGGTTAAAGCTTTTGGATCAGAGTTCTTTAGATATGTGCACTGGGAGCCTCCAAATTTATATCAAAAAAATAAAACATTACCCAAACAACGTAACTTGAGACAATGCAGGATTCCTTGTGAAACTGGACTCATGCTGTGGTGCCTACTAGCAATTCCGATATTATTATTGCTTATACTAAAATAAGCCCCATGCGGAAGCCTCAGACTCTAGATTGGTGCTGGACTCTGAAGCTTTTGCATTATACATGGTAGAAGTTTACAAGATGACAATTCCATGTCTTTCAGAATGAAGCAGAAATTGTCAAGAATTTTTTGGGTTACATGGGAACATGAATTTTAAGTAAAATTTTCTAATAAGTGAAAACATTTTGTGAAATAACAAAAAGGATGTCCCAATGCATGAGGCTCCTGTGGTCCTGCCATTGCAGGGTTTGGGAAGTCCAATGCTGCAAAATAACAGTACCTTGAAAATATGAATGCACGAATCTGGATATTTTTGCTTGAATCAATGTGTCATGCCCCGAACCCAACACTCAGGTCGGATACGTGATGGCCGCATACTCTTTAGGACAAGTCCTAAAGAATATGCAAGGCCAAAAATAATTCATTATAACCTCAACATCCATAATATCTAAATTTAATAATAATTAGTAAAACTTATATAATTATAAATCAAATTTCTTCAATCCTCTGATCAGGTATCAACGACACTCTATTTATGCATCCGCTTACTCGCACATCCATATCATAGCCAACCATAAGCATCCTGTACTTTGAGAAGAAAAAGAGAAATGAAGGGGTGTGAGCTTTACAATCCAGTAAGAATCCCACATATCACACCAGTATAATAATATAATCTGAAAATAAGGATAAGCAATAAAACATAAAATCTCATGTTCAATATCCAGAATACTGCAAACATCTATAAATTATCTGTGTTATCAAAAGAGATGCATCAACATATGTTAATGAGTGAAACACTTTTATTCAGCATTAATTTTATGTCTTATTTTCTATTTCTCTTTTCATAATCATATGATCTTTAATTTTTTTCTTTCTGACTTTGGACTAATCAAGTCTATACTTCAGTCTCCATCCGAACAAATTTTCATACATAAGCCTTTCAATGCTATCCCAGGTATGAACTTTTGGTTGGTTGTCCCACGTACGAAAGCCTGTGGGGGGCTGTCCCAAGCATATGACGGGCTGTTCCAAGCATGAGCTCCTGACCGGCTGATCCACGTATAAGCCCATTGGGGCTATCCCAGACATAAGCTCCTGATGGGCTGTCCCAGGCATAAGCTCCTGGCGGACTGTTCCCCATGACGAGGCTAGCTAGTCCAAATCATATCTCTTATTTTTTTGTTTAATTATTATATGCTGATTTCATCAAATCAATTCTGATTTATAGTGTGATCAAAATAGATATGTTATATCCATATAATCATACCATCAATCACCTATACATATATATTGACATAACATACTCATGCTTAAAAATCATATAAGCAAATAACTGTATCTCAAGCATAGCAAATTTATCGATCACAAATTCAATGATGCAAAACCAACAATACAAGACCAACGATAAAATAGCATATATAATGGTGATCATATATAAAGATTCTTACCTCTATTGATGATTGATCAAAGCATAAGAATTAACGAACTCTTTAATTTATGAATTTCGAAAATAAGATATTCTACTCGATATTTTGTGCAGACAGTTGCATCTCTACATGACCATGATCAAATATAAAAATCATATATGAAGAAATTACGGATAAATGATCCTAATAACATAAATCCAAGACCTCTTCTAGAGTCAACCAAAATTGAGATTTATCTAAGTATCTAGACCCTCCACTGGTCCATAAGACTTCTAGAGAGAGAAAATCTATGAAGAGAGAAAAAAATTTTAGAGAGAAAAAAATTTAGAGAAAGAAAGTAGAGAGAGAATCTTCATATTCTTCAGATGAAGAAATCATGATCGAGATCATCAGAGATCATATCAGGATGACTCAATATGGATTAACTATAATCAGATGCTATAAATTTCGAATAAGGATCGAGCTAGGATCCAACCTACTGCATGAATTTTGAAGTGATTTCAGGTCATCTTATATTCATCTCAAGTTCATCCTAGGGTTCGTGATGCAATTAGAGAGAGAGTAGAAAGATTTTAGAGAGAGAAACTAGTAAAAAAAATAGAGAGAGAAACTTTTAGAGAGAGAAGCTGGAGAGAGAAAGGTAGAGAGAGAAGAGAGGAAAGAGAGAGAGAACTCTCTCTCATTTTTTTTCTTCTTCTTTTTTTTTCCCTTTTCTTTTTTTTGTTTTCTTTTCTTTCCTTTTCTTTTTCCTTTCTTTTCCTTTTCCTTTTTCTTCTTTTTCTTTTCTTTCCTTTTTCTTCTTTTCTTTTTTCTTCTTTCACAGGAGAGGGAACCCACGTCCCTCTCTTCCTTCTTTTTTTTTTTCTCATGGAATAGGAGAGCTCTTGCTTCCCCTTATTCCCGAGCTTAGAGGATCCCCTCCACCATCGGCATCCCTTAAGACTGGAAGAGCAATCCTGGACGGCGACAATCAGCCTAGTTCAATGACCGACGGCAGCTCAAGCACCGAAAAATCAAGCTTCGAACTCAAAATAGGAGATCCATCCCTTTTTCTTTGATTTTTCCTGATTACCGACCGATCATCGAGGGCCAAACCTCTGAAGAAGGAAAGTAAAAAGGTAGGGGTCATGACCCATGGATGGCACCGCTGGTGACCAAAAAAGATGAGAAAAGGACTCAGTTAAAATAGAAAAAAATAGAGCTTTATTTTTTGGTGGCATTTCCGACGAGTCCGATGGCCGACGGTTGTGTGCAATGGCATGAGGAGGGGAAGGAAGAGAGAAAGGAGGGGCAGGGCTTACCTCAAGCTCTGACAGTTTCTTTGGTGAGAAATTTAGGCAGATACGGTGAGAGTGTTCACAGCTTCAATGGAAGAATCTGAGGAAAAGGAGAAGGGAAAACTGGTGCTCGTCGTGGCCGACCATAGAGGAGAGAAGAGAGATTTTTATAGGGCTCTTCCTAGGGTTCTTATTTGCCCTAGGAGACCCTCTCCTAATCGGGCAAGGGAAGGAAAGAGATTTTTTTTTAGGATGGGTTATTACATTCTCTTCCTCTTAAAATAATTTCATCCTCGAAATTAAGTTGTGTTGTTTGAGGTACATAATTCAAAAGTATATATTTTTCATGTCATTCTCAAGCTTTCACTAATCTCTTACATATTATTTATTTCTTATGATTCTTGATATAACAAAATTATTTAAAATCTCAAATTTTTTCTTTTTATATTGATTTCTCAATTTTTTCAAAGAACAGTAATATTTTGACTTTATATTAAAATATCATAGTTATTTAACTAATACATTCCACTTAAAATTCATAATTATCTCAGACTACTTGTGATAGAAAATAAAGAAAGGCCGATCATCGAGCCTTCTTTACAATCATTGATTTCTTTTTCCTTTTGACCTTCCAACAAATTTAACAGGTAGACTTTCTTCTTAAAAAAATCTCAACCTTCTATGTCAGTTTGACTAACAACATTAAATCTCAAAAACATGATATCTGTGTCAATACATTCTAGGTTTGAACTAACAAAAGAACTATCAAGCTGTTAATAATAAACTTGAGATATCTAGGATTTTTTGGCATTATCTACAATGAAATAACTTATTGGCAAAAATTGCACAGCTATGATCAGATTAGGTCAAAAATATCAGTAGCATCTTTTCATTATCAATAAAATCTTTCTTTATTTATAACTAATGTATTCCATCATAATATCTTTTGAATCAAAAAAATTAATATTTCTAATCAATTTAATCCACCATGCTTTTGCTGTGCATTTTGATCTTAATTTATCAATTTGTATAGATTTATCGAAAGATAAGAATATCCTAGTATGTTAGATCAATCAAAGATAGATCCAACCTTCAAATTTTATATAAAACTTAGAGCAAAATTTTGAGTTTCTTTGTCTTTACTATCCCTTGGGTATAGCACATCAAAATTAAATCTTCATCTACTTTCTATGTTTGAAATCTAATATAAGTTTTACCACTCCTTAAGAATCCAATATGTCTAGAATTAATTTGAGTTAATCTTCGATTTACTTACAATCATTTAGACAACTTCCAAACCAACCTTTCTTTACAAAAGAATTAATTCCAACTTGGACAAATTAGAAGAACTCAAGTCAATATTTTCGTAAGTAGAATCAACTTGGTTATTTCTTGTAAAGATCCCTTCATCACAACCCTCAGCATCAATAGATAAATCCATACAAAATCTTATCCCTTATATAAGTCATTCAAAATTTAACAATAACAAGATACCTTAGATCAGCTCAGAAATATGAACTTTGATTTGAATTACCGTCCACTATCTTCAATAATCATAAAAAAAAGTAAAGAATCTAATCCAAAGATAGAAATATAAATTATTACAGATTTCATCATAATGTGTATATCATACTCTAACAAAACTAATTTTCTTATTCAATTTAACAATAATATCAAAATACGTTAGATCCATTTAGAAAAGTAAATTTTTAACTTAAAATTCAATGCAACTTGAAAGATCAAGAAATCAGATCCAAATATGATATTTTGAATAACTAAAGATTTTACCAAGATGTAAATCTCATATTCTCATAATAAAATCTAAGTATATTTTTCATCCAAAATTGAGTTTCATATATGACCTCTGATAGGTTCAATGCTCAAAAATATTTTTTTCTCATATGATATGATTCATTCTTCGACCATATCCTAATTGACTTCTTTTTGATAAGTCCAAACTTTATAATGCTCAAATAATTATCATCGAAGTTATCATGGTCTTCATCCATATAAGTTTCGCATTAAAAAATCATCGAGTATACTCAACACAACACATCAATATCTCCCTCTTCATTTCAGGGTCAACACTTCTCATACTCAAGTCAACCCTACTAATTGAAATCTAAGATATAACTCGCTAATTCTATAATAGACATCGTATGCCACTTATGCATAAATTTCATCATAATATCTATTGATTCAAAATCTAAATATTGAATCTTTTCTTTTATGTCTATCATGTTCTTCATGATTATAAACTAAGTTCAAATATCACTAAAGTCATAATTCTGAATAATTATAACCTTAAGATCAAATACCACTTAAGTCATATTCTCTAGTGATCATAACCTAAACTCTAATATCATTCTATCACATCCTTAATGATCATAACTTTAAACTCTAATATTATCTATCATACTCTATTGATTATAAATCCAGAGTTTTGATATCACTTATGTTACAATATTTAGTGACCTTAAACCTAAGCTCTGGTACTATTCTGTCATATCCTAATCACTTGTATTATAGTCCCCAAATGATCGTAACCTAAGCTCTAAGCTCAGATACCACTCTATCATATCCTATTAATCTTATATAAAGTTTTGATATCACTTCATAATCCCTAGTGACTTGATAAACACATAATTTAAGTCATTTAAAGCAGAAAATTATATTTAATTTATTTTATTTATTAAGAATTTGATATTTCTTTTTATGTTTTATAGGAAAGATGATCGCCGATACAAAGAGTTCAAGTCATAGATCAAAAAGACTCAAGTTTGAAGAAATTTGGACTTAAAATAAAATTAAAATAAAAAAAAGATGCATCCGGTATTATAGAAAAAGAAGATACTATGCAAGGAATCCAAAAGGATATAGATGTCATTGTAAAGAAATAAAAGTTTCTTTTTGGTATGTGAAAAAGCTGGTTCACGTTGAATTTCTCTGGGCGCACGTCAATGTGGGCGCGCGTGAACACGGGCGCGCGTGAATGCCCACGCGTGAACGCACGGATGCGGGACGGATGCGACGCAGATGCGGAACACGCGGATGCGGGACGGATGCGGTGCGGATGCGGGACGCGGGCAGGACGCGGAACGCGTGAGGCATGGACGTGGCGTGACCGTGAGCGCGGGCACGGGTGCAGCATCGTGCGGGTGTGGGCGCACGACAGATGGGTTCACAAGAAATTTTTGATGGCGGTCAAACAAATGCTTATTAAAGGAAAAAAATTAATATTTAGAAATATTTTGAAAGATTTGTATTTTTTTTAGTCCCACATCGGAAAATCATGTAAAACTCCTCCCTCCTAACACCTATAAAAAGACTTTTGTACTCCCATTGGAGGGGGAGCCCAGAAATTCTTCTAGAGCCTTGCATAGAGGAATAAAAAGGGACTACTTCATGAGCAGCTAGGCTAGCAGTCTCGGGAGTGGAGAAGAAATTTTGTAACGACACAGAGATGGTTTATTGTTCTAAATTTTTCTGTATTTCTTTATATGCAATAAAGATTATGCTTTTTATTTAAATTATCATGAGTTCTTTATTTGCTCCCTTTCATATGCTTTTATTTATGCTTTCTTGTTAGATTAATATTAGGAACAACTTTTACTTTCCGGAGACGCGCCGTGATCTACGGATACGGGGCGTGCCGAGGAAAGAAGAGTTGTTTACCTAGTACTTTCCGGAGATGCGCCGTGATCTACGGGTACGGAGCGTGCCGAGGAAAGACAGATATTTTTTCTAAGATTAATTACATCTATTTAGTTAAAAAAGAGATACAACTCTGCTAATGCAAATTAATTCAAAACTTTCGAGCTTTTTATTTTCTAATTACCTCAATTTTAAGATAATTTATTTTCTAAATAAAAAACAACGTTTCTTTCTTTTATCTTGCAATCTCAACTTAGCCCAAGGTCCCTGAGGATACGATCTCGACTCATCCTACCTACGTAGTGAATAGAGTTATTTTTGGTGCTATCAACGACTACGCATCAAATTTTGACGCCATTGCCGGAGATCTTGGCACGGTTGAATTAAAAAATTTAAAAAAAAAATTAAAAAAAAAATACTTTTCAGTTTTTATTTCTCGTTTTAAAATTTTTTTTCAGTGCTTTCTAGCTAGATAATCTTATTTGCATAATTACATAATTACCTTGCATAACTAATTTACTACTTAGGAATTTTTCTGCTTAGAATAATTTGCTACTTTTTATAGCCTAGTAATTTATTGCTTTTTAGACTTAATCACTTAAATTTGTTTTCTTGCAAAACTAAAAAAAAAATTAAAAAAAATATATAAAAAGATAAAACTATAAATAAAAAAAAAGCCACTGACATTTCATAACACTTAACTAAAATAGCGTAACCTCAAATATAAAAATTTCTAACTTGATTGGACACCTTGTTTATTTGCATTGCATCTCCATAATTAATCTTAAGGGCAATAACCCATTAACCAGATAAGGTGGAGATTTGATCACCCTTCCTTGGCCCACAAATCACTCCCTTGCATTTGCATAACCTAGACCTTAATTTAAAATCAACTAGACGTCAGCCCTAGGAATTTCAAGCTCAATAGGATAAGAAAGCTCTAGAGTTGAACCGAGTGCGGATTGGTTAATTGCTCGGTGTCTAAGGCAAGTGGTTAAAGAAAGTGATTTTCAATTGGTTCCGTTGACTGACCTGGCCAACTTAGTTGGTGTCTAAGGAAAGCAACGAGCAGGGAACCTCCCACATCTTACGCTTACCTGGCCAAGTCAGTTAGTCAGTCTTGAGCTTGGAGTGCTCAAAGGAGGTCTTGAAAGTTAGGAGCTGTCTAGATCTAAGTTAACCTTAGGATAGAGAGTCTATGATTGTTTAAGTTGATTGCAATTAACATCTAATTATTAACTAATTTCTTCCTTTTCATAGATTTAAGATTCTTAGGTTCTTCTCTTTAGATTTTCTTCATTCTTTTCTCACTTTATTATAAAAATATATATTATAAAAAAAAAAAAATTTGTGTTTGCTCTACAGTATAATTGTAAGGTGTATGCTTGGCCGTAGATCGTTACGATCAGAAATCCAACCTTTTGATCCAGAAATAGAAAGAACCTTTAGAGCCAACAGACGTAAAAATATGGACCGAAATCAGGAGAATGATCCACCCAAGCAATTGAAGGAGTACTTTACTCCTTCCACATATACCTACTCTCCTTGTATTCAAGTACCCCCTGTGGAGGCCACTCAATATGAAATTAAGTCCAGTATAATCCAAATGTTACCTTCATTTTATGGACTTAGTAATGAGGACCCTTATAAACATCTTGAAGAATTTCTTGAAATATGCTCAACTGTCAAAATTCACAACTTCTCCGATGATGCTCTTAGGTTGAAATTATTCCCTTTTTCACTTAAGGACAAAGCCAAATACTGGCTACATACTTTGGATTCCATGACTATATCAACCTGGGACCAGCTGCAAGGAGAGTTTCTCAAGAAATATTTTTCCATAGGAAAAACTAATCAAATAAGAAAAGCCATAACTAGTTTTTCCTAATTAGATGGAGAAATGTTTCATGAAACATGGGAGAGATTAAAAGACCTTATTAGAAAATATCCCCACCATGTTGTACCCAAGTGGTAGTTAATCCAATATTTTTATGATGGACTCTCTGAAAGACATCGACAAATGGTCGATGCATCATGCGGTGGGATATTTATGCTGAAAAGTGAGGATGAGGCATGGCAACTGTTTGAAATTTTAAGTGAAAATTCATTACATCATATGCCTGCCTCTATTAGAGATAAACCCATGTTAAACCCAAAAAGAGGTGGAATATATGAAGTAGGAAATGCCATAGATATCCATCAAAAGGTAGATGAACTGTCCCAAAAATTAGATTGTCTTCTAAATACTGGACAATCCCCGATTCCACCTAACCCAATCCAAGAAGTTTGTGCATTGTGTGCAAGTCTGAACTATTTTGTTAGTGAATGCCCAGCCGCACCTCAATTTTCTGAGTTTGTGCACGAGCAGGTTCAGCAAGCTCAAGTCCAACAAGCTCGCAGACCAAGAAACGATCCATATTCGAACACTTATAACCCCGGCTGGAGAAACCATCCAAATTTTTTCTGGAGACTACAACCAGTGATTGGTCCTGCCACACCTCGACCTCAATATCAAGACCCAACATATAGGCATGGACCATACCATCAATTTCAAAATGTTCCTCAACCGTCTACTACTGGTCACAGCTCAGCTTTTGAGGAAAAAGTTTTGAAAGCATTAGAATGATTAGAAGTCAACACTCAGACCTTTAACTTCCACACACAATCCATTGCTAAGCTAGAGACCCAAATAGGTCAACTAGCAACTGCATTCAGTAAGAGGGAAGGAGGAAAATTACCTAGCCAACCCGAGAGCAACCCAAGAGGGCAATTTGTGATTGAGAGTTCTAATACCCCAGAAGCTTTTTCTGAACATGCCAAATCAATCATGACTCTGAGAAGTGGGAAGGTCATTGAACACACTAGTAAAACCAATGAGACCGACCCTAAACCTCTAACCGAATCCAAATCACCTAAGAACAAGGAGGACCTGAAAATAGAGAAGGAACCAACTGCACCGGAATCATCTTACTTGCCTAAAGCCCCATTTTCGGATGCCCTGAAAGCCCCTATTCCTGCAGATAAGAAGGGAGGAAAACTCGATGAGATGTTGGAATTGTTTAAGCAAGTCTAAATTAATCTTTCCCTTCTAGACGCAATCAAACAGGTCCCTGCTTATGCCAAATTTTTGAAGGATTTGTGCACCCAAAAACGTAAATCTAGATCACAAATCCCAAAAAAAGTACGTCTCACTGAACAGGCTAGTTCTGTCTTCCAGCATGCCACTCCTCCAAAGCTTAAGGACCCAGGAGCCCCCATCATTTCCTGTGTTATAAGAGATTATCACATTGAAAAAGCTCTTCTGGATTTAGGGGCAAGTGTGAATCTTTTACCTAGTTCAGTGTATGAACTTTTTGGATTTGGAGAACTGAAACCCACATCAGTCACACTACAGTTAGCCGACAGATCAATTAAGGAACCACGTAGAATGCTTGAGGATATCTTGGTCAAGGTAGATGAGTTTTACTTTTCAGTTGATTTTTTGGTTCTCGATATGGAATTAAGTGGCAACCTCAGACAAATTCCCATTATCTTAGGACGACCCTTCCTAGCTACGGCAAATGCATGCATTAATTGTAGGACAGGAGTCATGGACGTATCGTTTGGGAATAAGAAACTAAGACTGAATGTGTTTGGTGCTTCCCAAGGACCATCAAAGGATAGTTGCTTCGAAGTAGATACACTAGAAGATATTATAGAAGATGCAACACCCATAATTCTAGCACCAGACACCTTAGATACTTGCTTGGCTCACTTTGGAGTGTGTGACTTTGAGGAATATATGAAAGAAGTTAACATCTTGTTAGATACACCACACGATAAAACCACTCCTCCATGGATAATCAAGTATGAGCCATTGCCCACATTAGCCAGTACACCAATAGTCCCATCTTTAGAATCACCACCTACGTTAGAATTGAAACCTCTTCCTGCTACGCTTAAGTATGTATTTCTAGGACTCAATGACACCCTCCCGGCAATCATTGCATCAGACTTGACCCCTAATCAGGAAGCATAATTAGTTGGTATTCTGAAGGAACACAAAGAGGCTATCGGTTGGTCCATTGCCGATTTAAAAGGAATTGACCCCTCCATTTGCATGCACCATATTCATTTTGAGGAACATGCCAAACCCCATCGAGATATGCAGAGGATATTGAACCCAAACATGCGTGAAGTAGTAAAGAAAGAGGTGATAAAGTGGTTAGATGCTGGAATCATCTACCCCATATCCGATAGTAAATGGGTCAGTCCCACTCAAGTAGTACCTAAGAAATTTGGTATTACTGTGGTGGAGAACAAAGAAGGTGAACTACTTCCAACTCGCATATCATCTGGATGGCGAGTATGCATAGATTATAGAAAACTGAATGCCGTTACTAGGAAGGATCATTTTTCATTGCCCTTCATCGATCAAATCCTAGAACGGTTAGCAGGACAAAGTTTCTACTATTTTCTTGATGGTTATTCAGGGTACAATCAAGTACCTGTATTTTCGGATGATCAAGAAAAAACTACCTTCACCTGCTCCTATGGCACTTTCGCTTTTCGGCGTATGCCATTCGGGCTTTGCAATGCACCCGCTACATTTCAACGGTGCATACTGGCCATTTTTTCGGATATGGTGGACAGATGTCTTGAAGTTTTTATGGATGATTTTTCTGTGTTTGGAACCACCTTTGAGGATTGTCTCCATAATTTTTCCAAAGTTCTTAAACGGTGTATGGAGACAAATCTTGTCCTAAGTTGGGAAAAGAGCCATTTCATGGTGCGGAAAAGAATTGTATTAGGACATATTATTTCTGAAAAAGGGATCGAGGTAGATAAAGCCAAAGTTGAGGTTATTTCAAAACTACCACCCCCTACTTCGGTCCGACAAATACGATCTTTCTTAGGTCATGCCGAATTTTATAGACGCTTCATCAAAGACTTTAGCAAGATTTCAAGACCCTTGTGCAATCTGTTGGCCAAGGATACACCATTTGTCTTTGATGAAGACTGTTTGAAAGCGTTCAACACATTACGAACAGCCCTGACAACAGCACCCATAATAAAACCTTCTGACTGGTCCATTCCATTTGAGATTGTGTGATGCCTCTGACTTTGTAATAGGTACCGTCTTAGGCCAAAAAATCAATAAGGAGCCACATGTGATCTATTATGCTAGCAAGACTCTTTTCGATGCCCAATTAAACTACACCACAACAGAAAAAGAGCTACTAGCAGTAGTGTTCGCCCTTGAAAAATTTCGTTCATATCTGTTAGGGTCTAAGGTTCTAGTTTACTCTGATCATGCGGCTCTGAAATATCTCCTCTCAAAGAAAGATACTAAACCACGTTTGATCAGATGGATCCTTCTTTTACAAGAATTTGATCTGAAAATCCGAGATAAGAAGGGTTCTGAGAATGTGGTAGCTGATCACATCTCCAGGATCTTAGTTGAACACACGATAGGCATAGATGAGGTCAAAGAAAAATTTTCGGACGAACAACTTTTTGCAATCTCCTCTAGCCGTCCTCCATAGTTTGCCCATATTGTCAATTACTTGTCAACAGGACAAGTACCTTCTCACTGGACAAAACAAGAAAAGGATCGATTTTTCTCGCAAATTAAACATTATTTCTGGGAAGAACCTGAACTATTCAAATATTGTCCTGATCAAGTTATTCACCGTTGTGTCTCTGAGAGTGAATTCCAAAGCATTCTCACTTTTTGCCATTCTTCGGCATGTGGGGGATATTTTAGTGGAAGAAAAACTGCAGCAAAAGTACTGCAGAGTGGGTTTTATTGACCAACGCTTTTCAAGGATGCACATGAATTTGGCCGAAGTTGTCTGCGATGTCAGCAAACAAAAAATTTATCCAAGAAGGATATGATGCCGCTGACCCCCATTTTAGTAGTAGAAATCTTCGATGTTTGGGGGATTGATTTCATGGGACCTTTTCCAGCCTCATTTGGATTTGAATATATTCTGGTGGCAGTTGATTATGTATCAAAATGGGTGGAGGCAATAGCTACACGGACTAATGATAATAAAATTGTAATTAGTTTTATCCAACGAAACATCATTAGTCGATTTGGCTTCCCAAGGGTGATCATTAGTGATGGGGGGACTCATTTTACGAATAAACATTTTGAAACACTTATGAAAAAATATAATATTTCACACAAAGTGGCCACACCATATCACCCCCAAACTAATGGTCAGGTAGGGGTGTCAAATAGGGAGATTAAACATATCCTAGAAAAAATGGTTAGGCCCGATAGAAAGGATTGGTCTCTTCGCTTAGATGATGCATTATGGGTTTACCGTACTGCTTTTAAAACACCCATAGGAATGTCTCCCTATCGACTTGTATTCGGAAAATCTTGTCATTTGCCGGTGGAATTGGAACATCGTGCATTTTGGGCCATAAGGCAATTTAACTTTGATATGAAAAATGCAGGTTCCAATAGGAGACTCCAATTAAATGAACTTGAAGAGCTACGCAATGAAGCGTATGAGAATGTCAAAATTTATAAGGCGCGAACTAAAGCATACCATGATAAATTTATTACACGAAAAATGTTCGAGCCCAATCAAAAAGTTTGGCTCTTCAATTCTAAATTGCATCTGTTTCCTGAAAAACTTCGCTCACGTTGGGACGGACCTTTCATTGTAACTCAGGTATTTCCTCATGGAGCTATAGAACTCAAAAATCCTAAACAGGGGAACACTTTTAAAGTGAATGGTCAGCGATTGAAACCTTACATAAATAGAATTAGTGATGGAGAATTAATTGAATCTGTTGATTTAGTGGATCCAAAACTGTCATAATACTCAATTCAGTCTGGCTGAAGACGTAAAACTTAGCGCTTGTTGGGAGGCAACCCAACGATTTCATATTTTTTTACTTTACTGCAGCTGCAGGAATTTAGAACAAGAGCCTATTAATCAATGAAGCTATCTTCAACTTCCGAAGAAAAATTATCCCAGGTGCACTCTCTCCTTTTATTTTCTTTGCTTTCCTACTCCATTGAGGACAATGTAGATTAAGTTGGGGGGGGAAAGGAAATTAATCAAATCCTCGAGTATGGTCAGAAATAATTAGTTTTGTGTATTCAAATTTTATTTTGATTAAGAGTCAATTAGGCATCCTAATAAATGAATGATTAACGGTCAAGATAATTTTAGAGATACTGAGGAATAAATTATTAAGAAAATCCAATGAATGGTAGGGTTTAAACTAGACCAAATTTTAAGAGTGATTCTACAACCCTCTTCTTACTGATCTCAATAAAGAATCTACTTCATGAGAAATTGGGTGGAAAGATCAAGGTATGCAAAAATTCTCCTTAAGAAAAAAAAAAAAAAAAAAAAACAACATTGGTTTCCTACTGAGTAATCGGGCCCTTTCGCCTAACTAAGCGTTGTGGTTCGCGTAAAAAGGTAGGCAATATTATATATATAAAAAAAAAAATTAATAATATATATATTAAGGGGACTAAATTGCAAGAAGATAATAAACCTCTTTCCCATTAAGTTAGAGGATTTAAAGAGTAAAGTGGGGAGTTGGTGAAAGAAAAGCTCTGAAATTTTTTTAGTTAATACTCAACCACTAATTGGGTCAAATTGATAATCCAATGAAATATCTCTTTAATGGTCTGACCAAGTATCATCTACTTTTTGGGATGCCTAACCTAATTTTTGATTCAAGATCGAGTCGGTACACAATGCTGATATATCTATTTTACTCGAGGACGAGCAAAATTCAAGTTGGGGGGTGTGATAAACACATAATTTAAGTCATTTAAAGCAAAAAATTATATTTAATTTATTTTATTTATTAAGAATTTGATATTTTTTTTTATATTTTACAGGAAAGATGATCGCCGATACAAAGAGTTCAAGTCACAGATCAAAAAGACTCAAGTTTGAAGAAATTTGGACTTAAAATAAAATTAAAATAAAAGAAAGATGCATCCGGTATTATAGAAAATAAAGATACTATGCAAGAAATCCAAAAGGATATAGATGTCATTGTAAAGAAACAAAAATTTCTTTTTGGTATGTGAAAAAGCTGGTTCACGTTGACTTTCTCTGGACGCGCGTGAATGTGGGCGCGCGTGAACGTGGGCGCGCGTGAACGCCCGTGCGTGAATGCGCGGACGCGGGGCGGATGCGATGCGAATGCGGAACACGCGGACGCGGGACGGATGCGGTGCGGATGCGGGATGCGGGCAGGACGCGGAACGCGTGAGGCGTGGACGTGGCGTGACCGTGAGCGTGGGCACGGGTGCAGCATCGCGCGGGTGTGGGCGCACGGCAGATGGGTTCACAAGGAATTTTTGATGGCGGTCAAACAAATGCTTATTAAAGGAAAAAAATTAATATTTAGAAATATTTTGAAAGATTTATATTTTTTTTAGTCCCACATCGGAAAATCATGTAAAACTCCTCCCTCCTAACACCTATAAAAAGACTTTTGTACTCCCATTGGAGGGGGAGCCCAGAAATTCTTCTAGAGCCTTGCATAGAGGAATAAAAAGGGACTACTTCATGAGCAGCTAGGCTAGCAGTCTCGGGAGTAGAGAAGAAATTTTGTAATGACACAGAGATGGTTTATTGTTCTAAACTTTCCTGTATTTCTTTATATGTAATAAAGATTATGCTTTTTATTTAAATTGTCATGAGTTCTTTATTTGCTCCATTTCATATGCTTTTATTTATGCTTTCTTGTTAGATTAATATTAGGAACAACTTTTACTTTTCGGAGACGCGTCGTGATCTACGGATACGGGACGTGCCGAGGAAAGAAGAGTTGTTTACCTAGTACTTTTCGAAGACGCGCCGTGATCTACGGGTACGGAGCGTGCCGAGGAAAGACATGTATTTTTCTTAAGATTAATTACATCTATTTAGTTAAAAAAGAGATATAACTCTGCTAGTGCAAATTAATTCAAAACTTCCGAGCTCTTTATTTTCTAATTACCTCAATTTTAAGATAATTTATTTTCTAAATCAAAAACAACATTTCTTTCTTTTATCTTGCAATCTCAACTTAGCCCAAGGTCCTTGAGGATACAATCTCGACTCATCCTACCTACGTAGTGAATAGAGTTATTTTTGGTGCTATCAACGACTACGCATCATGACTTAAACCTAAGCTCTGATACCATTCTGTCATGCCTTGAACCCAACATCCGAGTCAGATATGTGATGGCCGCACACTCCTTAGGACAACTCCTAAAGAATGTTCAAGGTCAAAAATAATTCATTACAACCTCAACATTCATAACATCTAAATTTAATAATAATTAATAAAACTTACATAATTATAAATTAAATTTTTTTAATCCTCTGATCAGGTATCAATGATACTCTATCTATGCATCCATCCAATCGCACATCCATACCATAGCCAACCATGAGCATCCTGTACTCTGAGAAGAAAAAAGAAATAAAGAGGTGCGAGCTTTATAGTCCAGCAAGAATCTCACATATCATACCAGTATAATAATATAATTTAAAAATAAAAATAAGCAATAAAATATAAAATCTCATATTCAATATTCAGAATACTGCAAATATCTATAAATTATTTGTCTTATCAAAAAAGATGCATCAACATATGTTAACGAGTGAAAAACTTTTATTCTGCATTAATTTCATGTCTTGTCTTTCATTTTTCTTTTCATAATCATATGATCTTTAACCTTTTTCTTTTTAACTTTGAACTAACCAAGTCTATACTTCAGTCTCCATTTGAATAAATTTTCACACATAATCCTTTGAAGGCTGTCCCAAGCATGAGCTCCTGGCTAGTTGTCTCATGTATGAAAGTCCATGGGGGGCTGTCTCAAGCTCGAGCTCCTGGCCGGCTGTCCCAGGCATGAGCTCCTAGTAGACTGTCCCAAGCATAAGCTTCTGACAAACTATTCCACATGATGAGACTAGTCCAAACTATATCTCTTATTTTTTAATTTAATTATTGTATGCTGATTTCATCAAATCAATTCTGATTTACAGTGTGATCAAAATAGATATGTCATATCCATATAATCATGCCATCAATCACTGATATATATATTGATATAACATACTCATGCTTAAAAATCATGTAAGCAAATAACGGTGTCTTAAGCATAGCAAATTCATCGATTACAAATTCAACGATTACAAATTCAACGATGCAAAACCAACGATACAAGGCCAACGATAAAATACAATATATAATGGTGATCATGTAAAGAAATTCTTATCTCTATTGGTGATTGATCCCAGCATAAGAATCAATGAACTCTTTGATTTATGAATTTCGAAAATAAGATATCCCGCTCGACATCTTGTGCAGACAGTTGCATCTCTACATAACCATGATCAAACATAAAAATCATATATGGAAAAATTATGGATAAATGATCCTAATAACATAAATCTAGGATCTCTCTAGGATCAACCAAAATTGAGATTTGTCTAAGTATCTGGACCCTCCACTGGTTCATAAGACTTCTAGAGAGAGAAAATTTATGAAGAGAGAGAAAATTCTAGAGAAAAAAAATTTTAGAGAGTAAAATTGAGAGAGAAAGTGGAGAGAGAATCTCCGTATCCTTCAGATGAGAAAATCATGATCGAGATCATCAGAGGTCATATTAGGATAACTCAATATGGATTAACTATAATCAGATGCTATAAATTTCGAATAAGGATCGGATTGGGATCTAACCTACTGCATGAATTTTGAAGTAATTTCAGGTTATCTTATTTTCATCTCAAGTTCGTCCTAGGATCCATGATGCAATTAAAGAGAAAGAGTAGAAAGATCCTAGAGAGAGAAACTAGTAGAGAGAAAAATAGAGAGAGAAATTTTTAGAGAGAGAAGTTGGAGAGAGAAAGGTAGAGAGAGAAGAGAGGAAAGAGAGAGAGAACTCTCTCTCATTTTTTTTCCTTCTTTTTTTTTCCCCTTTTTTTTTTCTTTTCTTTTCTTTCCTTTTCTTTTTCCTTTCTTTTCCTTTTTCTTTTTTTTCTTTTCTTTTCTTTTTCTTCTTTTTTTTTTTTTTTTCTTCTTTCACGGGAGAGGGAACCCGCGTCCCTCTCTTCCTTCCTTTTTTTTTTTTCATGGAACAGGGGAGCTCTTGCTTCCCTTTGTTCCTGATCTTAGAGGATCCCCACCACCATCGGCATCCCTTAAGACCGGAAAAGCAATCCCAAACGACGACAACAAGCCTAGTTCGGTGACTGGCGGCGGCTCAGGCACCGGAAAATCAAGCTTCGAACTCAAAACAGGGGATCCACCCCTTTTTCTTAGATTTTTTTCGATTACCGGCCGATCATCGATGGCCAAACCTTCGGAGAAGGAAAGTAGGAAGGTAGGGGTCATGACCCATGGGTGGCCCTATGGGCGGCGGAGTTGGTGGCTGGAAAAGATGAGAAAAGAATTCAGTTAAAACAGAAAAAAAACAGAGCTTTATTTTTTGGTGGCGTTTTCAATGAGTCTGATGGCCGACGGCCGTGTGCAATGGCATGAGAAGGAGGGGAAGGAAGAGAGAAAGGAGGGGTGGGGCTTACCTCAGGCTCCAACAGCTTGTCCGGTGAGAAATTTAGGTAGATATGGTGAGGGTGTTCACAGCTTCAATGAAAGAATCTGAGGAGAAGGAGAAGGGAAACTGGTGCTCGTCGTGGCCGACCATAGAGGAGGGAAGAGAGATTTTTATAGGGCTCTTCCTAGGGTTCTTATTTGCCCTAGGAGACCCTCTCCTAATTGGGAAAGGGAAGGAAGAAGAAGACTCCCAGAGATTTTTTTTT
This sequence comes from Elaeis guineensis, assembly GCF_000442705.2. Classification (NCBI taxonomy): domain Eukaryota; kingdom Viridiplantae; phylum Streptophyta; class Magnoliopsida; order Arecales; family Arecaceae; genus Elaeis; species Elaeis guineensis. The sequence continues at coordinate 47,259,167 of NC_026006.2, read as the reverse complement.
TTTTTTTTTTTTTTTTTTTGGGCCGGTTATTACACCATGTGGCCCCATTAGAATATGCACCAAGACCAACAGCAGCAATAATACTGATCTTCAAAAATTAAGATAAGCATTCTAACATGAAAATAAATAAAAATTTGGTAAAAAGGAGTACCAATTTCATTACTAAACTTAAAAGGTCCATCTATTTATTCTCTGTTCCATTTAACAGTTACTAGGATCCTAATTGGGACCTCAGGACCTGGGAGATCTTCACATCCCCATTTTAACATTGTATGGTTAACATAGTTCACTGAGCAGAAATTAACTGATAATACATGAAATTTGAAACATCAACATGTTCGAAGGATTTAGTGTGCTTCCCCTCCCTTATATGTTTTCTCTTTCAATCATAAGTTTTCTCGCTATATCATCGTTTCCCTTCCCTTACTCCATTGTGCTTGTAGTGTGGGCAGGATTTGGAGAATCCCTCGAAGGCACTTTTGGTGCGCAAAGCTAGCACAAGCAGTAGAATAGGTCTGAAGAGTGTAGACAGAGTGACAACACTGGGCATGTGATTGTGAGAAACACTTGTCCAATCACATATATTAGGCAAACATAATAAGCTAAAAGCCTACTTTTTTTATGTGCTTGTATTTTAAACCTTTTGCATGATATTATATGATTTATGCATGTAGTGCTTGACCTTTTTTTTCCTTCTGCTTCCTACCTCTATCACTCGAATGATCAAACTCCAACTGCAAATTCGTAAAGGTCTTGGCATTCTAGATTTCTCAAAATGAAATTATACTTTCTCCTCTCTATCTGCTGTTTTTGCAAGTTGAAGGTCTTAGTCTTCTTAGATTTCACTAAACCTCAGTCCAATTTCTTCGAGCAGTCCCTACTTCACCATAAATTATCCCTCTTCCGTAGTTCCTCAAGCAATTATATTTTGACAGCACAGTCTGACTGATGCAATCAATCACATCAGAACATTAATTTATCTTTCTTCCGTAGGAGGCTTCAAAATTTTCTCCTAATCCAAGCATTCGAACCATAGACAAGTTTGTGCTTCCAACATTAATATTTCTCTTTCTTTGAAAGCACTATCAGCTAAACTTCCATACCCAAGCAATAATTTCAGGTGATCTTACTTCTATGCAACTTATCTTAAGCCCCACCAATCTTAATAGATCCTAGTTCCAACTTTTTTCTTGCACTGGTTTGATTTCAAAGCGCAACAACCTAATCTACATGCAGAAATAGATACCTCTATAATGTGTGCAAAATCTGAACAAGAATCATTCTACTAAAGCGCATTTTGCTGATTAGTCTAGCAATAGAGAAAATCTATTGGAGACTAAGTATATAAGATTTCTTTCTCAACTTTTGGTTTTTAGCAATCATTAAGTATAATAAAATTTATGAGCCTTAAGTTTTAAAATATACATTAACATGTGAAGCTGCTTTTTGACCCAACCCCTAAAATCTGAATTTATACTAGATGTGGAAATTTGACTTAGACTTTTTATTCTCAAGGAGTTTGAATTATTGAGTATTTCTCTTGAACTTTGTTGGGTATAAAATACCCTCCAGCCGAAATTTGTAAAAGACCGACCCTTCCAGGGCTTTTCTGGCTTCCGATCTCGTGTGGCGTCTCTCTGAACCCCCTTGACCGTCCGAACTTCCGAACTTCTTCGACAATGAGATTTCTACAATAATCAGATCCCATCCAAGTTTCTACGGCAGTCGATCGCCTTCAGGATTCCAGTCGAGCTCCTACGATAGCCGAACTCCTGCTACGAGCAGTCTACTCCGAACCCCTACAGCAGGTAGACTTCAGCAGAGCTTCTACCATGGGACGGGACCCACCGGCCAGATCGCTACTCCGAGCTCCCACGATAATCGATCTTCGACCGAGCTTCTACAATGGGATGGGACCCACCAGTCAGGTCGCTACTCCGAGCTCCCACGACAATCGATCTTCGACCGAGCTTCTACAGTAAGCGGTTTCCTTTCAGCCTTTTACAAGAATCAGACTTCGACTGAACTTCCATAGCGGATGGATATCGGGCGAACTTCTACGACGGATGGACTCCGACAGCTAGATTCCTACAACAACCAATCGCCTCCGATGTCTGCTGAACCTCCCCAACGCCATCCGAAGTCCACCACCGGTCGACCCTCCACTAGATCCTTCATAAAATCGGACTTCTCCAATGGATCATCTTCAGACGAGCTTCCACGTTAGACGAATTCCAGACGGACTTCTCTAGCAATCGGACTCCTACCGGGCTTCGTCAATGGAAAGTCTCCATCCGAGCTTCTACAGCAGATGACTCCCACCCATAGTATCAGTGCCTAAGGTACCCGACAATAGTAGACTCGTCAGTAGCTTCGGAGACATCCGAGCCTCTCCCAGACCAACAATAGAAAGCTATTCCGCTCCATCAGATGTCCCAGCCGAGCTCCAGCCGACAAGTCCGAACTCTCTGGTAAGCTACGACGAAGGCCACTACCCTGCTCCACTCCCTGTAACGGATTCCATGTGGTTCCACCACTCTCTGGCAAGCTATGACGAAGGTCACTACCCTGCTCCACTCTCTGCAATGGATTTCACGCGGTTCCACCACTCTCTGGCAAGCCACGACGAAGGCCACTACCCTGCTCCACTCCCTGCAATGAATTTCGTGCGGCTCCACTACACTCTGGCAAGTCGCGACAATGGCCACCACTCCCCTCTCCGTAACCAACTCCACGTGGCCCTGAACGACCCCTGACGCCACTACTCTCCGTAACAAACTCCAGGTGGCTCTGAATAGCCCACTGCCAGGCGGTTATAGGCGTCGCTGTCAACCGGTTGCCCTCTCCATCTATAAATAAGGACCCTCAGATACGTTTTTCTCTAAGCTCTAAACTCTATCTCAAAATTCTGCCAAAATTTTTGCTCGAGCACTCCATTTCTATTGAAGTAGAGTACTGACTTGAGCATCGGAGGGTCTTGCCGGAGCACCCCCAACTCTGGTTTAGACTTTCCTTGTAGGTCTCGGCGGTGGCCACGGTCTTCTCGACTCCAGCAACTCCGGCTTGGACGAAATTTTGCACCAACAGAATTGGCGCTAGAGGAAGGACGCTGTATCTTCTCCGACGGGACTGATTTCGATCATCTTCTCCGACGTCCTCTTCTCCTTCTCCTACTAGATCTTCACCCGATGCCTCCCCGCAAAGCATCCACCAGGCAATCCACGGCCTCCACGGCCAGATTTCAGGCTTCGGCCTCGCCTCCAGTTTTTTGGGCTCCTCCTCCAGCAACGACGGCCGACAGGTTCATCCGACATCGGCCTGAAGGCAGGGAGAATCGGTCGAGGGCCCTACCACGATTGAAGCCGTCAAGGAGGAAAGAACAACCTGGAGATCGACCTCCAATTGGGATCATCTACACCATCTCTGGAGGGCCCCGGAAGGGAGCGGCCAGCGGATCGATCGGACCACCCAAGCGGCAGAGAACTGAAGGACCCATAACCTTTACTGAAGAAGACGCCCGAGAGATTCAGTTCCCCCATAATGATGCGATTGTGGTTTCTTTAAATATTACTGATTATGATGTCTGTCGCATTCTTGTTGATAGTGGAAGCTCGGTCGATATTCTGTTTTACGATGCCTTTTCAAAAATGTCCATCCCTGATAGTCGGTTGGGGCCGATTAGCTCTCCGTTAGTAGGGTTTACCGACGATGCTATCCCGATGGAGGAAGTAATAACTTTGACTATAGTTGCAGGTCGATATCCAAAACAATCCAGGGCTCTAGTGGACTTTCTGGTGGTGAAGGCGCCGTCAGCCTACAATGCAATTCTCGGTCGACCTGGTCTCAACGCCCTCCGGACTGTAGTATCAACCTACCATTTGAAATTGAAATTCTCCACTAATCAGGGGGTCGGAGAGGTCAAGGGAGATCAAGCCCTGGCAAGATATTGCTATAATATAGCCCTACGAAGAAGTGATCAGCCTGACCCCTGTCCGATCGATGGATTGGACGCTCGTGATGACCTGATGGAAGAACGGGGCGTGCCAATGGAAGATCTTGTCTCAATTCCTTTGAATGATGGGAATGAAGAACACATGGTGAGGATCGGCTCCAACTTGGGGAAAGAGGTGCGGATGCAGCTTATTAATTTCCTATAAAAGAATGCGGATGTTTTTGCTTGGGTTCCGACGGACATGCCAGGGATCGATGCAGAAGTTATAGAGCACCGTCTGGCCGTCGATCCCAAACTCCGGCCGACGAAGAAAAAAGTTTGAAGTCATGCACCGGAAAGACAAGTGGCAATAGCCGAGGAGGTTGATAAACTCCTGAAAGTTGGATTCATCAGAGAGGTCAACTATCCGAGCTGGGTTTCCAATGTGGTCCTGGCTAAGAAGGCGAACGGCAAATGGAGGATGTGTATAGACTTCAAAAAACTGAATAAAGCCTGTCCGAAGGACAGCTATCCAGAATCGACCAACTAGTAGACGCAACCTCGGGCCACGAGCTTCTCACCTTCATGGATACATTCTCCGGCTACCATCAGATCAGGATGGCACCAGAGGATGAAGAAAAAATCACTTTTATTACTAACTATGGCCTTTATTGTTATAGGGTCATACCTTTTGGCCTAAAAAATGCAGGGGCGACGTATCAGCGGCTAGTGAACAAGATCTTCAAAGAGCAGATCGGCTGCAACATGGAGGTCTACGTGGATGACATGCTCGTAAAGAGCAAATCCTCAATGAACCACGTCGCCGACCTTGAGGAGATCTTCAGCACCCTTCAAAAATACAAGATGAAGCTGGACCCAGCCAAATGCGCTTTTGGAGTAACCTCAGGAAAATTCCTGGGCTTCATGGTATCGGGGCGCGGGATCGAGGCAAACCCGAAAAAGATTCACGTCATCCAGGAGATGACCGCTCCGAGGTCAATAAAGGAGGTTCAGCGTCTTACCGGGAGAGTAGCAGCTCTAAATCGCTTCATCTCGAGATCGGCCGAGTGAAGCCTACCTTTCTTTCAGACCCTCAGGCAGCTAAAGAACTTCTGTTGGACCACTGGATGTCAGCAGGCATTCGAGGAGCTAAAGAACTACCTCGGCTCATCACCACTATTGGCAAAGCCCGAACCTGGAGAGAAATTGTTCCTATACCTGGCGGTCTCCCCTGTAGCCCTCGCTGCAGTTTTGATTAAGGAAGAAGCAAAAATTCAATGGCCGATCTACTACATAAGCCGAGTATTGAGAGACGCCGAAACCAGGTATACTAAGTTAGAGAAACTAACTTATGCCTTGTTGATTGCAGCTTGAAGGCTCCGACCTTACTTCTAAGGGCACACCATAACGCTGCTCACTGACCAGCCGATCAAGGTAGTTCTGCATCAAGCAGACGTCTTTGGGAGAATCGCGAAATGGGCAGTCAAGCTCACGGAGTTCGACATCAACTATCGACCTCGGCCAACGATCAAAGCCCAGATATTAGCAGACTTCATGGTGGAATGTACTATTCCAGAGAAGGCCGAACTTGGACAAGATGAGATCGATAATCCAGGGCCCCGACCGAACTTCCCCGAAGAAAGAGCCGATCTCCCTGATGGTTCTTGGGCCCTCTACGTGGATGGTTCCTCCAACATGTCAGGCGCAGGCGCGGGCCTGATCTTAGTCAATCCAGATGGGGTTATCGCGGAGTATGCACTAGCTTCGAGTTTTCTGCCACAAATAACGGAGCAGAATATGAAGCTCTGATTGCAGGACTAAAAGTCATCAAAGAATTGGAAATAGATCGGCTTCAAGCCTACAGTGATTCTCAATTAGTGGTGGGATAGGTCAGTAGAAATTACAAAGCTCGGGAGGGCAGTATGGCCAGGTATCTCGAAAGGATAAGGGAGATCATCCCTACCTTTGGCAGCTTCGACATCAAGCAGATTCTGAGATCGAAAAATATCAGGGCCGACCTTCTCTCCAAGTTGGCCACACTGGCTCCGGCCGAACTGCCTAAGGAAGTCTTCTTTGAGGTTCTGAAACACCCAAGCATGGAAGAATCACAGTCCGTGATGGAGATCAGCTATGAACCCTGTTGGATCGACCCACTAGTTACATACCTCAGGGACAGGGTTCTTCCTCCTGATGCAAAAGAAGCTCAGAAGCTTAAGAACCAGGCCGCCCGATATATTCTCTACGAAGGCAAGCTATACAAGAGGTCGTATTCCTTGCCCCTCTTGAAATATTTTAAGCCTTCTGAGGTCGACTTCGCCTTGAAGGAGGTGCATGAGAGAGTCTGTGGAAGTCACCTGGGGGCCAGGTCTTTATCCCACAAGCTGCTCCGACAAGGTTATTACTGGCCTACCATGTACCATGACTCCGTCGAATATGTTCGAAGATATGACCGGTGTCAGAGATATGCAAATATACAAAGGCAACCTGCCTCCGAACTTACACCATTGAGTGCCCCATGGCCGTTCGCGCAATGAGGGATGGATATTCTAGGACCTTTTTCCATGGCATCAGGGCAGCGGAAGTTCCTCCTGGTGGCAATAGACTATTTCACCAAGTGGGTCGAAGCTGAACCTTTGGCAAAAATCACGGAAGCTAAAGTGCAGGTCTGGAAGTCAATTGTCTATAGGTTTGGCTTACCTAGAACCCTCATTACTGATAACGGGCGACAATTTGCTAGAGCAAAATTTGTCGAATTTTATGAAGATCTAAATATCTCCTACAACTTCACTTCAGTGGCCTATCCTCAGGCAAATGGCGAGGCCGAGGTGACTAACAGGACTCTGTTGCAAGGCATCAAAGCGAGACTTGAAAAGGCAAAAGGAACTTGGATAGACGAGCTTTATCATGTGTTATGGACATACCGAACTACCCAAAGATTGCCCATGGGGGAGACCCCCTTTGCCTTAGCTTTCGGGATGGAGGTCGTGATCCCAATAGAACTCAAGCTTCCGTCAGCACGAGTCGTGGCATTCGACAAACAGCGCAACCCACAGGATCTCAAGGCCAACCTCGACTTGTTGGAAGAAAAGCGAGAGACAGCTCAAGTCCGAATAGCGGCTTACAAACAGAAAGTAGCCCGCTATTACAACTCTCGGGTCAAAAGCAAAGCCTTCAGAGTGGGGGACTTGGTGCTGCGGCGAGCCGCTGCCTCACAACCGCAGAATCAAGGAAAACTTGCCCCAAATTGGAAAGGCCCGTATGAGGTCAAGGAGGTGGTCCGACCCGGAATGTATTATCTAAAAGAACTCGGAGGAGCAGAGCTTCCGCGACCATGGAACTCGAAAAATCTACGAATATATTACCAATAGCTTCGCCTTAAATAAAAGCTTCATATTTGCATATTTTTCTTTTAGCATGAGCTTATAACGACAGGAAATAACTCTCTTATGCAATTGAAATTAAGCTTGTTAGGAACAGGAGGAGAACTTCGTCCTAACATGAGCAAAGTCGAAGGTCCGATTTTCTAAAGATCGGATGGGGGGAGAGGCCCTTACAATGGCCTTTATGTGCCCCCACAGCCTTGTTGGGAATAGGAGGAGAACCTCGTCCTAACATGAGCAAAGTCGAAGGCCCGATTTTCTAAAGATTGGATGGAAGGAGAGGCCCCTACAACGGCCCTTCTGTGCCCCCATAGCTTTGTTAGGAACAGGAGGAGAACCTCGTCCTAACATGAGCAAAGTTGAAGGTCCAGTTTTCTAAAGATCGAATGGGGGGAGAGGCCCTTACAACGGCCCTTATGTGCCCCCACAGTCTTGTTGGGAACAGGAGGAGAACCTCGTCCTAACATGAGCAAAGTCGAAGGCCCGATTTTCTAAAGACCGGATGGGGGGAGAGGCCCTTACAACGGCCCTTATGTGCCCCCACAGTCTTGTTGGGAACAGGAGGAGAACCTCATCCTAACATGAGCAAAGTCGAAGGCTCGATTTTTTAAAGATCGGATGGGGGGAGAGGCCCTTACAATGGCCCTTATGTGCCCCCACGGCCTTGTTGGGAATGGGAGGAGAACCTCGTCCTAACATGAGCAAAGTCGAAGGCCCAGCTTCCTAAAGACCGGATGGGGGGAGAGGCCCTTACAACGGCCCTTATGTGCCACAGCCTTGTTAGGAACAGGAGGAGAACCTCGTCCTAACATGAGCAAAGTCGAAGGCTCAGTTTCCTAAAGATCGGATGGGGGGAGAGGCCCTTACAATGGCTCTTATGTGCCCCCACAGTCTTGTTAGGAACAGGAGGAGAACCTCATCCTAACATGAGCAAAGTCGAAGGTTCGGTTTCTTAAAGACTGGATGGGGGGAGAGGCCCTTACAACGGCCCTTATGTGCCCCCACAGCCTTGTTAGGAGCAGGAGAAGAACTTCATCCTAACATGAGCAAAATCGAAGGCCCGATTTCCTAAAGATCGGATGGGGGGAGAGGCCCTCGCAATGGCCCTTGTGTGCCCCCACAACCTTGTTAGGAACAGGAGGAGAACCTCGTCCTAACACGAGCTGAAACTGACTGTCGGAAACAAGGGGAGGACCTCGTCCCGACGCAAACAAAGACTCGGTTGATCGACAAGGAGGAAAGCTTCCTCAATGACTCCTCTACACTCTCGCGACCCCATCAAGAGCAGAGAGAAGACCCTCACTCGAACATAAAAGAAAGAGGGAGACGAAAAAAAAAAGCGACGAACTACACTGGCGATAGGTAAAAAATAAACTACATCAAAGGCACCAGGGACCTCGTCTCGATGAGAGAGAATACCCTTGGCAAAAATTTCTAGTCCCTAAGGGCGAATCAACATGGCGACGGCCAGAAACCTTCGGACAACTTCAGCGTCGAACAAGATGGAAGACAGATGGAGTTTGGTAAACAATCATTTAATACCAGAATGGACAAGGTAATAGACAATTTCATTTTCATCTCATTAGTGGAGTATACATTACAAAGCCTTGAAGGCCAAAAAAAAAGAAGAGAAGAAGAGAAAAGAAGGGACGAGGTAACAGAAAATTTTCTTTTCATTTTATTGGCAAAGTACACGGTACAAAGCCTTTAAAAGAAAAAAAAACAACACGAACAGCTCTAAAGAGGCTCAGCTTCATCAGACTTCGAACTCCTAGCTCCAGCCATCGTCGAGAATTACTTTAACTACCTGGCTTCTTCTTCCAGTCCCCCTTTTTCGGATCAGCAATTACTCCAGCATTATCTTCAAAGTACATGTAGACGCCATCTTTACCGCGCCATGGTTTTTGCTGCCTCACGATGACGACGGGCATGACCTCCTTTCTGAGGTCAGGTTCTCCCTCACAGTGACGGCGGACATGATTTTCTTCCTGAGGTCAGGTTTTTCCTCACGATGATGCACACCGGGAAGCACTCGCGGTCGAAGATGTGTCATAAGCGCGGGCTCTGGGCGCTCAAGGCAAAGCACGGCCTGATCTGTCTCTTCTACCCTCACCTTCTTCACCAACCTGGAAGTTGCGGTGCCTTCCCGCTCGTGGGCTTTCAGACTCTAGGCTAACATCTGAGCCGCGTCCGCACCCATATCCGCAATGAAGGAAGACCAGCACAGTCTATAAACGGGGCCGCGGAGGCAGAGAAAGTTTTGGGACTAACCCAAGCTGGTTTGAGGGATGCGGGGATACAGAGATGAGGACAACTCAACGGACACCTAAGGCCAGGAAGGAAAGATCGAAGAAACTTCTGTGCAAAGTGAGATCCCCGAAGGGGGGAGGCAGGTTTAAATAGGCAACGAGGTCCGGTGCAATAATGACTGCAGGACTCCTCAGACCAGTCCGTAGCCGCCACGTGGCCCACTCACCGTGGCAAGCGGCTGGAGGTGGCCGATAATTAGTAAAACCATTATGGCATCGTACCTAGGACTACGCTCCGGTGGAAATTCTGAAAAGAAGAAATTTTTTTCGAAAAGGCTCCAGTACCAGTGTGCCGAACGTCAAAATATCTGGCAACCATCGAGTACGAAAATCGAGAGGAGCAGCTTCGGTCGGGAGAATTTTTCTGTACTCCCTTCATTCGGAACCCGAACTTGGAAGTAGGGAGACTGGTGTTGGGTATAAAATACCCCCCGGTCGAAGTTTGTAAAAGACCGACCCTTCCAGGGCTTTTCTGGCTTCCGACCTTGTGTGGCGTCTCTTTGAACCCCCTCGACCGTCCGAACTTCCGAGCTTCTTCGACAACGAGATTTCTACAGTAATCAGATTTCATCCAAGTTTCTACGGTGATCGACCGCCTTCAGGATTTCAGCCGAGCTCCTGCGATAGCCGAACTCCTGCTACGAGCAGTCTACTCCGAACTCCTACAGCAGGTAGACTTCAGCCGAGCTTCTATCATGGGATGGGACCCATCGGCCAGGTTGCTACTCTGAGCTCTCATGACAATCGATCTTCGACCGAGCTTCTACAATGGGACGGGACCCACCAGCCAGGTCGCTACTCTGAGCTCCCACGATAATCGATCTTCGACCGAGCTTCTACGGTAAGCGGTTTCCTTTCAGCCTTCTACAAGAACCAGACTTCGACCGAACTTCCATAGCGGATGGATATCAGGCGAACTTCTACAATGGATAGACTCTGACAGCTAGATTCCTACAACAACCAATCTTCTCCGATGTCTGCCGAACCTCCCCAACGCCATCCAAAGTCCACCACCAATCGACCCTCCACCAGATCCTTCATAAAATCAGACTTCTCCAATGGATCATCTTCAGACGAGCTTCCACATCAGATAAATCCTAGATGGACTTCTCTAGCAATCGGACTCCTACTGAACTTCGCCAACGAAAAGTCTCCATCCGAGCTTCTACAGCAGATGACTCCCACCCGTAGTATTAGTGCCTAAGGTACCCGACAATAGTAGACTCGTCAGTAGCTTCGGAGACATCCGAGCCTCTCCCAGACCAATAATAGAAAGCCATTTCGCTCTATCAGATGTCCCAATCGAGCTCTAGCTGACAAGTCCAAACTCTCTGGCAAGCCACAACGAAGGCCACTATCCTGCTCCACTCCCTGCAACGGATTCCACGCGGTTCCACCACTCTCTGGCAAGCCACGACGAAGGCCACTACCCTGCTCCACTTCCTACAACGGATTCCACGTGGTTCCACCACTCTCTGGCAAGCCACGATGAAGGCCACTACCCTGCTCCACTCCCTGCAACGAATTTCATGCGGCTCCACTACACTCTGGCAAGTCGCGATAACGGCCACCACTCTTCTCTCCGTAACCAACTCCACGTGGCCCTGAACGACCTCTGGCACCACTACTCTCCATAACAAACTCCAGACGGCTCTGAACAGCCCACTGCCAGACGGTTACAGGCATCGTTGTCAACCGATTGCCCTCTCCGTCTATAAATAAGGATCTTCAGATACATTTTTCTTTAAGCTCTAAACTCTATCTCAAAATTCTGTCAAAATTTTCGCTCAAGCACTCCATTTCTGTTGAAGCAGAGTACTGACTTGAGCGTCGGAGGATCTTGCCGGAGCACCCCCAACTTCAGTTTAGACTTCCCTTGCAGGTCCCGACGACAGCCACGGTCTTCTCGACTCCAGCAACTCCTCCTCGGGATGTGAAAAATCTTAAAATATTTCAGGGTTGAGGTAAGGTCCTTCACCTTCTGAAGGTACTTTATCATGATGGGATCTCGGGCTTCAAACTCGCCCTTGACCTGTTCAGCAATCAATTGTGAGTCAGTAAAGATCTTCAGACTGTTAATGTCAAGCTCTTTGGCAATTTTTAAATCGATCAAGAGTGCTTCATATTTGGCTTGATTATTCGAAGGTTTGAAATTGAATCAAAGGGCATATTCTGTTATAACCCCTTCAAAATTTGTAAGAATGAGACCAGCTCCACTCCCTTGTACATTAGATGCTCCGTCAATATATAGCACCCATGTTGATGTTAAGTCGGGTTCGAAAGTCGCAGTCTGCTTTATTGTGTCATTAACTTCTTTTTCGAATTTATTATCGGGTATTATACATTGAGCGACAAAGTCGGCCAGAACTTGTGCCTTCATTAACAGATATGAGCGATAGTGTATATCAAATTTGCTGAGTTTTATCGCCTACTTTACCATTCAATCTGATGTATCAAGTCAATGCAAGATTGCCTTCAACGGCTGATCTGTCAAAACAACTATGGGGTGTGCCTGGAAGGACGGGCGAAGTTGTTGCGATGATATGATCAGAGCATAGATCATCTTCTCTGCTCTTGAATATCTTACTTCGACTTTATGAAGCACCTTGCTGGTATAGTAGATCGATCGTTGAATTCGGTTTTCATCTTCTTGGACGAGTACCGAACTGATCGCTTCTGTTGAAGTTGTCAAATAGAGATACAGAGTTTCTCCTACCTTCGATTTTATCAATAGTGGTGGAGATGCTAAGTATTTTTTCAAATCTTCAAAAGATTATTGGCATTCATCCGACCAAAAGAAATCCTTTGTTTGCTGCAAGATTTTGAAGAAAGGCAAGCACCTTTCGGTCGATCTTGAAATGAATCGGTTGAGTGCGGTGATTCTTTCATTGAGTTGATGTATCTCTTTCTTTGAGCTCGGATGCTTCATGTTGATGATAGCCTTCATTTTCTCAGGATTAGTTTTGATTCCTCATTGTGACACAAAAAATCCGAAGAACTTTTTGGAAGTTACTCCGAATGCACACTTAGTTGGATTCAACATCATCTGATATCGTCGAAGTATGCTGAAGGTTTCTTCCAGGTCTCGAACATGACTTAAAGTTTGGAGACTTTTTATCAGCATATCATCCACATATACTTTTATATTTCGCTCGATCTGTGCCTTGAAGATTTTATTGACAAATCGTTGGTAAGTGGCTCCAGCATTTTTCAAATCGAAAGGCATTACTTTATAGTAGTATATGTCTTTGTCGGTTATGAAGGCTGTGTGCTCCTCATCTTCGGACATCATCTGAATTTGATTATATCTGACGAAGGCATCCATGAAGCTTAAGAGTTGGTACCCTGAAGTCGCATTAGCTAACTGATCAATTTTTGATGAAGGAAAGCTATCCTTTGGACAAGCTTCATTTAAATTTGTATAGTAGATGCAGATTCTTTATTTTTCATTAGCCTTTCTCACCATCACTACATTGGTGAGCCAATCGGGATAAGTAGCTTCTCTGATGAATCCTGCCGTGAGGAGCTTGTCGACCTTTTCATCGATGATCTTCTATCTTTCGGAGGTAAAAGGTCATTTCTTCTGTCTCACCGGCTTGACTTTTGGATTAATGTTGAGTCAGTAAGTTATTACTTCTGAAAGAATGTCTGACATATCGGTAGTCGATCAAGCAAAAATATCGACATTTACTCTCAGTAGATTTATCAATTGCTGTCGCTTCGGATTAGACAGTTGCAATCCAATTTAGACCATCTTCTCAGGATCTTTTTTTTTTAATGAGATGGAAACCAGTTGTTCGGCTAGTTCACTCCTCTCCTGTTTCTCTCTCTGATCCAATTTATCGATGGGTAGAGAGTCTTCAGGTTTATTACCCTGTGTAGAAACTAGGAAGCAGCATCGGGCAAGCTATTGATCTCCATGCATCTCTCCGACTCTATTTTTTGTCAGAAATCGGACTAGTAGATGGTATGTCAAGATCACTGCTTTCAAAGCATTGTAAGCCGAAGGAGCTCGGACAACCATGAATGTTATAAAAACAGTGCTTTGCTGTGGTTCAATTACGATGGTTAAGGAGAGAGAGATTTTTTCTTCCACAATAATCGCATCTCTTATGAAACCGATCAATGGTGTCGAGATTTTTCTAAGTCGATCAATAGATAGTCGCATTTAAGAGAAAGTTGAGTAAAATAAAACATCCATCAAGCTTCCATTATCTACAAGATTTTTTTTTACATCATGATTAGCTATCATTATCGAAATAATAACAGCATCATCATGGGGCATTTGAATTTTTCGAACATCTTCTTCCAAAAAAGTTATGACATTATTGAGTCATCATCTCTTTGCCGATTTTTCTTCGAAAGTTGCCCCGCAGTTTGGTCGCCCAGAGATCATATTGATCACCCCTGCAGTCAGCTAGTTATTGATAGTCTCCTTAGTTTGTGGTTGAGGTCGTCGGTCAGCAGGAGGCTGAGTCGGTTGATCCCTTCGATATTTTCTGAGGTAGCCTCATCGGATCAGGGTCTCTATCTCATTTCTTAGTTGAATGCACTATTCAGTATCATGACTGTGGTCACGATAAAACCGACAGTACTTCTTTCTATCATGATTTTTCGACGGTGCTTTCGTCAGTAGAGGGCATTGTAGATATTCCTCTCCTTCGATTTCCATCGGAGTCTACACACGAGGAGCAGAGAGAGGAGTATAGGAGTCATACCTGTCATAGCTGTCTGGCTTCGGACTCCGTCATGAAAGTGAAGCTCGCTTATTGATAGGTGGCTGATTTGATTCGGCCAGAGCTCCATTCTTCTTCTGTTTCTTCTTCTAATCTTTACCGTTTGTCTGGCATCGGTCAAAAGCACCTTCATCTGTGCGAATGTATTTGTATGCGTGTTCTAAAAGTTCAGTATAGATCCAGGAGAGAGTCTTATTTAGAGAATATGTGAATCGAGATCTCCTTAGACCTCTTTTCATGGCCGATATAGCCATATCCTCATTGAGGTCTCTAACCTCAAGTGTGGCCACAATGAAACGAGCTACAAAGTCTCTTAATGTCTTTGTCTCATCTTGCTTGATTGAGAAGAGACTGTCGAATGTTCGTGACGGCCTTCGGTTAGTGCTGAAGTGAGCCACGAAAGAATGTTCAAGCTACTCGAAGGAGTCAATGCTTTCCGACTGAAGTCCAAAATACCAAGCTCGAGCAACTTTCCAAAGAGTTGTCGAAAAGTCAATGCACAAAAGAACGTCGGTTACTCCTTGAATCATCATGAGAGCCTTATAGCTCTCCAGATGGTCGATCGAATCGGTGGAATCGTCGTATGGCTCCACTTGTGGCATCTTGAACCGAGACAGAATTGGCTCATCCAGAGTGCGCTGAGAGAGAGGTTGGGCGGTGTGGAAGTTGTAGTCATTGGAAGACTTCCGACCTTCCACCTGAAGTCGAGCAAGATGATGGTCAATTTCTTGAAACTTGCGTTCATAGTCTTCAAGCTACCGTTGCTTGGAGATTCCGGGGGTAGAACCCTTTGAAGAACTTGAAGAAGGAGAAGCAGGTGTTCGCAGTCATTTTTCCTTCCTGATACTGTACAGATGGGAAGGAGAAGGAGAACGCCATGAATGGTGAGTGGCACGATGAGAGTGCCAAGAATGTGGTTGTCCATCTCGATGGAAGTGTCGAGACAGTCGCTCAGGAGATGAAGAGGGTGAGTGCCATGGAGGGTAGCGGCTGTGCCTAGATGGCACCGACTGTGCCACTAGTTGCTCTACTGGTGGTTGTTACTGCTGCTGGGTTTATTGCTGCTGGAGGCTTAGAACTGCTTCCATTAAAACTTTCATTTGTTGCATGAGTGCAGCAATCTGCACTTCGTGATAACCACTGGACGCGAGAAACTGAGCTCTGCTACCGGAGGTGGGGGAGGAGCATCTTTCTAGCAGAAAGAGTGTCTCGCCGACCCAGTGGAATGCTGAGCTCTAGTTTTTGGTATAGTTGATTGTAGTTCTCCCTATCGGCGCGCCAATCTGTTGCGTCCAATGTCCTGTCGTCTGTTACCGGTGAAAAGCATCTGCGACACTGGTCTGTGAGGACTTGTATTTGCAGGTGCTCTTTACCGATGACCGGTGATAGGGGATTGGATGCAACACTACTGATGGAACTCCTTAATTATCAAAACTTATAGAAGCAAAACCCAGATATTAAATTTATTAAATATGGAAGTATGTTAAAGCATAAAGATGCAGATTGTTTGGCAATGGAAATCTCCAGGAAGATTTTAACAATAAGAAAGATATGCATGATTTTAGAAGTAGATGAAACAGGAAAGTAATATGAATGCATAAAGAACCAAAATGAACCACATGAAGACTACCCGTCATCATCCTAGTGATATGATAGTGACAAGATACTACATCCGTGATTTCATGCTGCTGAACAGCCAAATAAGCACAATAGAATCTTCATGACGCAACCTATATCAACGAAACAGAAAAGTCCTTCAGTATTTCAAAACATATCTATTTCTGCAATCAGATGCATAGGTACAGAGAGTTACTAGAGTAACTATCATGAATTATATCTCTAATTAAGTAATGCCTATAATTCTTTTTCTTCAGTTGACTGTGTGGATTACCATGTCAGAAAATAGTAAAATAAGGTATGGCAAGAACTTTAAATTATTTATGGGAGATATGATATAAGTTATACAGTTTGAATAATGAACTATAAGTTAACAAAACATAGACAGGGAAAAATAAATGTGCTACTATACACATGCACATGTTGACACAGACTTAATAAGCTGATTTCAGTGAAAATTAGAAAAGGGCATATACTCTCAATACAAAGAAATAAGGTCGACAACAGTTTCATTTATATATATGCACAAAACATGACAAATTTGATGCACTAGGGAAAATGACAATAAGAATATCCTCCATAACCATAACCTTGAAGGTAAAAACCGAATGATAGGCATTGTTATTTGATCTTGTTTTTGTGAAGACCTAGATCAACCCAAATTGGGTCAGCCTGGGTGAGGCCCAAATGGGCATGGAAGGGGAAGATCCCAACTGCCAAACACTGCCTCCCCTTCCTCCATTTATAGTTCTCCATTCCTTTCCTCCATGTACTTCTTCTTCTTCCTCCCATGATAAGCTGCTATATTGGCGCCAACCAAGAGCCAATTCCACCGCCTCTCCCACCTCTTTCTTTCTCTAGAACTAGCTACCCCTGCACTCATTCACTCTCTCCCCTCCCCCTCCACCCCCCCCCCCCCCCACCTAGGGATTAGACTACAGCTGTGTAGGCAAATGCTTAGAACACCTCATAGCCCTTTTGACTAAGAGCATCTTTGACATAGCCCCATCCAGTTTTCACAATCAAACCATGCCATCTCTCTCTATCTTAGTCTATTCATCCACTTCAGCCTCTCTTTTTTCTTCTTTATTTCCCACTCAATTTCCCTAATTTTCTTCATACTTCTCCCATTTGGAAATTTGTGTAGGACATAAGCAACTATTTGGAAAGGATGAGGCTTGCACGGGGCCTTGATATTCGCACGGGCTTCTAATTAAGTTAAACCCTAACCTCACCATATTTTAATTTGTACAAATATTTTGGATTTATCATAGATTAAAGGGACCCAAGGTTTTAGGCTGGTCTTGGGAGTCAAGACTTTAGAGATGTATGATGATGCTTAGAAAAATTTAATTGAATTGGACAAGATAAAATAACAAATTACCCTACAGGAGTTCTAGGATGTTGATAGTGAACCTTGTTTTCATGAAAAAATTAAATTCTTATGGATTGCTAGACATTAATATTAGTTCAATTCATTATGATTAGGTGCTATTGACTTGGGTTGCATGGATAGGTGTGGTGTCTAGCATATTTGAGTGCATATCCCTGCCATATGCCTTCTTTTGTTTTTAGTATGGATCATCGTATTGTTAGTGTATTTATCCACTATGAAGAATCTGATTGCTTATAATTCTCTTGTATGGATATGATTTCTTGTCTTGCATGGTTTGGTTTAGGATTGTGGTGAAATTGTAGTGGTTTGGAAATTATGAGAGAACTCTTTTTCATGGAATTTTATTTAGAAATTATGAATTAAACCTTGTAATGCATGAAAATTTAATATTGTTTTGTCTCAAATGTGAATCAAAGTGCTTGAATGGATTCTAAGGTTTGGACTAGACATGCATTAACAATGTCTTGTCATGGACTGAAAATATGACCTCATCGATGCCCCATCATGGGTTGGAAATGTGGCAATGTCAATGCCCATCATGGGCTAGAAATGTGGCATATCAATGCCCCATCTTCTTTCAAGATGCTTCAACATTGGCTGAAGATGTGGCAACAATAATATCCTGTCATGTATTGAAAACATGTCAATGTTGATCCCCTTCATAGGTTAGAAATGTAGCAATGCAGATGCCTCATCATGGGCCAGAAATATGACAATTGATGCCCTATCATAGGTTGGAAACTTGGCTGTGACTTGGTCCAAAGATAGGGATAGCTTGTGATCTTTTGTTGCTAATTGGATTATTTTATTGGTAAGGAAGTGAGCCATGGAATTATGAAATCATAATTAATTCCTGTAAATGAAATCATGAATTCTGCATTGCATACTGTACAAGGATAATTATGGTCATATCAGGAAGTTGATGAAAGTATTTAATACAATATGTAGATGGCATGAATAATTTATGATATATGTATTTCTATTTTTCTTATGTTTATATTATGATTTGCATGCACATTATCTACTTCATGTATTTGATGTGTAAGTTCATGGTGGGACACCTACGGAGCAGGATACCTGGAGCTACTTTGGGATAAGAGATTAGAAGAACTGAATTCCAGTAGAATTCCTAGACTTTATTTGTTATCTTCGAGACTTTGAAACTTGGAAGGAGGTTGTTACTCCAAATTTATGGTTGGCATATGAAATTTATATTTGAGTTGCTTATTTTTAAATGAAAGTCACAATATAATATAATGTTTAAAAGTAGTGCTTATATTGTCTCCAAATATTTTAAGCTCTTTCATATTCCATGGGTCATACCCTGTAGGATAATGTAGCTGTGTCATCTGCTCAGCTTATATGGCCCATTTTGGGTGTGACAATTTTACTGTTTGAGATAAGTATAAGCATATAAAATAATATTAAACTAGATTTCATAGTTCAAAAACTAAACTCTAGATTCATTAAGAGTGTGAAATTTTTTTAGGTCAATTGTTTACAACATACAAATGCATCAGCATCATGTGTTAGTTTAATATAATGTATTTAGAGTAGATTTTCATATAAATGCATTTATTTGCTAAACAAGTATAAAGCATGATTCGAGCATCTATTTGTTTCTTGCACCAAAGATGCTAGATTAGAAAGGCGTAGTCACATAAGGAAAGATCAAATTACCAAGGATTTTACTAAACATATAAAAATTCATATCTATTACAAGTATAACAAAGAGAAACTCGATGAGATCCAGAAAATGTTTCATCGAATTCTCATCGGCATCCTTATGTAAGTAAACTTAGTCCTATATTCCCACATTTTATAAAGTGTAAATTTTGATATATGTACAATATGCATCATATGCACAAAACTGAAGTTAAAATTAAGCTGTCAAAATCGTCAGGATATTTAATATATGCTCAGCAGGATAATTAACTTCTCATTCATACATCACAAGAAAATAACACCAACATCAGCTATGAATATAATAGCTGATGAGAAAAAGTAAACAAGGTGACCAAAGATTTAAATATCTTACTTTGCAAGCATTGGATATTTGAGGCATTCCCTCAACATGTTACCACAATTCAATGTAATTTCCTTGTTATTATAACTGTTTGGAACAAATGTTAATTCAATCAAGCTTCATGATGTAATGCACTAATGTCAAAGATGAACCATGGAGCCAATAAGAAAAATGGAATTCACATGCTACAGGTACAGACAAATTTACTGTATGAAGAAATTTCCTATCACCAAATGGAAGGGAAGCTATTCTAGACCTTCCCCAGCATGTCAACAGAAGTATTGGAATAATCTGTGACATAAGACTAATAAAATAACCTCCAAAAGTAAACTAAAGGACAGAAGCTTAAGTATGAACCAGAAGATAAAAAATAATCCACAAGTAATAAGCAAGAAAAAAAAGATAGGTAAGATATCAATATTTAGTTGTGTCAACAATCAACATTTCTGATTGAGGACAAAAGGAGTTAACTAGTTTAAGGGACTCCTAGCAATATCAACACCAGAAAGCTGCTCATGCATGTTTACTAAAATACATACAAATGGATTTGTGTATAAATCAATGTTCGCCATCTCGGCACCAGATTCTTACTGTTACTATCTTATAACAGTGTCAGTATATAGTTCAATATGGTACGAGACAGCATACTGGTATGGGACCTATTTCGAATGGTGTGAGGCAGTATAGTAGAGCATTACTGCATATATAGTTTGAACAAGTAAAGCAGTGTGTATCAAGTAATTGAATAAAAGATTGTTGAACATAATAGAAAAGTAATATCCTCTAAATAATAATTTCTTAAGGAGAAAGGTGGTACAATCAATAAATATAGATTTTTTCCTTTCGAAACTTCAGGAGGTCTCTATTACTCTACCTTCTTCAGAAACCCATCCAGAAGGTGAAAAAATGATGCAACGGATAAATACTAGGAAATCAAACTAGGTTGAGTTCTAGTAGTAGCATCTAAAAAAAAAAAAATAATATTCTAAATAACATCATCTATAAAATCAGCACTTAGTTCTCACTTGAAAAAATAGCCTAATCTAGTCTTGATTGATTGTCAATCCAGAGAATAAAAATCATGCTAGACAATGAAGTTGTTTAATAATCCTCTGACAAGGTAGGGACTTCAAAACTATTATAGAGATCTCCGAAGTCTGCATGACATAAACGAGTTATATTTACAAGGTAGAGTTCAATAAAATTGGTCATCTACTTAAGCCTAACTACTTTATAAGCCAATCACAAGAAGGCTGCCATTTAATAGGATGCAGCTGTGTTACATTAAATTTATTGGTCTGGTTATCAGGTCGAGTCCTAATTAATTCCATCCTATTTATAGGGACGATGGTTGTGCACCATATAATCAGCCTCTGAAAAGCCTTGGAGAAGTTTGGTTCCATGAAGAAGTCTTACAGCAAACCCAGTCTACAATTGGCAACTCCTGACTTAAATGTCAGATTGTATACCAAATATGTCAGCTGATTATGTACATATATTAATTTGAAACATTTATTTAATAGTTCAGTATGTTCACTAACCAGCTAACATGTTAATAAGGTTGTCAAATTACCAAGGTTTTATATTTCAGTGGGACAGGGGCCATCTCGGGCATCTTATCCCATTTTTGTGAGAAAATGAGATAAAAATGAGGTCAGGACTCTGAAATCCATCCATACAGAAGGAGGAAAGAAGAAAAAGAGAAAAAAAGTAAAAGAAAAGAAGAAAAAAATAAAATAGAAAAAAAAAGAAGAGAGAGAAGAAAGAAAAAGAATAAGAAAAAAGAAAAAAGAAAGGAAGGGATAAGAAAATGAAACAAAAAGAAAAGAAAAGATAGAAGAAGAAAAAAAAAAAGAAGAAAGAAAAGAAAAAATGAAATGAAATGAAAGAAGAAGGGAAAAGCAAAAGAAGATATCTCATGGAATGCATAATTAAGACAGTTGTCGGGACGAGACGGAATAGCAAAGCGTCCCATGGGATTTAAAGCCTTGCAAATTATCTAGACAATCCTAGGCATTGAACCCTTGAAAGAGAATAGGGAGAACGCCTAGGTGATCAGACTACTAAATTAATTCTTAAAAAATAATAAAATTGCATGTTTTCATAGATAGGCATATGTAGTTTATGAAAAGCATATCAAGGAACATCTTATTGCATCCACAAAAAAAAGAAAATCATATTGAAAACAATAAAGTTGTCTGCTATTTAAATTTTGAAATAGTGAAATCTTTGTTTTAATTATGTTAGAACTAATCAAAAATTTTTCTAATAAATATTTAGAGCTTCTTAAACACATAACATGTGCAAATATCAATTAGTATCTAAGAGAACACACTGTAATGGGCTCAACTTTTCTCTCTCTAAGTGCAATTGTATATATCGTTACACATAAAGAGAGAACTAGTTTTTTTTAAAAAAAAAAATTAATGACTACAATAATCAACTAAACTAACACGGTGCTTGCCCTGGACAAAGGCAGTTCCTATGTGGCCAAATGCCCACCTAGGTGCCGACCTATGTGCTTGGTTGCTGCCTCACCTGAATGCCAACAAAGTGCCAAATGGCTGAGGCAGTTGGGTTATCTAAGTGCCTACCTGGACAGCCGTCTTTGACAACCTTGAAGAAGATGTGAAAGTGTGCCCTTTATAAACTAGAAATCAAAGCCAATATGAGAGAGAATGAGAAATAGAGAGAGGAAAGGAAGGGTTAGAGGTTCTAGAAATTTCTAACTTGCCAAACAACAAGAAAGGCCAAAAGTTCCCAATGATTCTCAATATATTCCACGCAGCAATAATTAGAACCACCTTGCTGCTTTGATAAATGCTCCAACAGTGCACTCTATTTCTTCCAGCCTGTTATGAAAGACTTAGCTTGCAAGTTGCAACACTCACTATAGGCATAAAATTATGTGCCCTTAAATGGCTTACATCCCATTCCAATAACGGCAATTTATAAACAAAAAGGGAAAGAACATTTTGCTTGCAAATCTCCAGAGCAATCTGCGAAATCTGCTCCTGATTTGGTTCAGCTTCTCCATCCCCAGAAAGCATTTGCCTCATTGAAACAATATTCTTTCCAGTTCTTCAGGAGCCTGGTATGATGAATATAACTTCAATGAGGTTATTCAAGTAATACTATGGAAAAGGAAATATAGTGCTCATCATTATCCAGCAGGAAGTCCAGCAAACATTGTGATGTTGGTGGAAAAATGTTCTTCAGCTGCAGCATATATCTATCAGCAAAATGACTTCAACCACATCTCAGTTTAAATAAAACTTGCCAGGATCAATTATTTTTTGACTCGGAGATTTTGAAGCAACTTTAACACTAAGAAACAACACCCAGTCAGGCTGCACTTTCAAATAACAGTGAACATTGTTGCTGGGAAAAGTATAAGGAATGCATTGGAACTAGAAGTAAGATTTGTCAAACACAACAGTATGATTGACCAACACGGTATTTTGCATGTATATGCATGCCTACATGCAAGCATGCACATGGATGGGCACTGGTGTATGTATCTGCATAAGTGCAGGTGTCCAGATGCAAGGGTGGGAGAGGACGTTATGTGTAGATGCGTATCGTCGTGCTATGTCAATAGTCACAGAAGATGAGTGTTGCCATATTCTTGTAGAATAATAAAACTCAAGAAACTAATTACATTTTGACTTATGGAATATCTATCATTTATCTTGCCAAGAAAAATCATGTCTTATAAGCATAAATAGTCTGCCAACATAAAATCTATATGAACCCCCTATTGAAGGCTATCTTTGTCTATGTTTTAGACTTTTGGTGGTTATAGGTTGAAAGTTTAATAGATTCTTGATATTTAACTTGCAGAATTCTAGATACTTCCTAGTAAACAAAATCAAGATTATTCTACAAAGACCAAAGCTGAAATTGTAATATTATTTGCCCAACATCGTCTCAGGGTTCTCAACCACATGGATAAATATAGTAACATGACATTTTAAGCTTTATGAAATGTAGCACCTAACAAGTATTGTCCAAGAAGAAAAAAAGTATTATGACATCCATCCATATTACAATTAGCTTGGCCATTAAAATCTAGTACCCGATTGATATATTCAAATATCAATAATGATGGCATATTATTTGATCATTCAGATGCAATAGTAAGCATGACATAAACTAAAAGAGAACAAGTTCTTCATTGGAAGGATTTAAGTACTGCTGGCATTAGACATGTCAGAATGACACCATAGGACCTTCTATGTCATGCCATGCCATTCTGACATGGTTGCGTTGTTGTGCCAAAACAAAAGGAAATTACAAGAAAGAGGAATTAAGTTCTCCTTTGGCTCAGTACCAAGTGATACTGAGCCATATTGACTTGGCACAGGTGGATATGGGCTGGTATAACTTAGTGCTGAGCAGCTAGCCTGGCACTTGATACCAATCTCCAGGTGTCGCCATTGACCCCGCATGGTACATACCTGCCAGCAGAAGTCGGCAAGGGCTAGCACTTGAAACCATGTTTCTATGGACAATTATGTCAAGGAGACATAATTTCCTAATCAATCCACAGTTAAAATTATAACCCATTTAGGCAATAAAAGCAACGTAATTAAGTTTTAGCCAACTTTTGGGGATGACTTCTCTATATAGCAATGAGTCCATGGTTTAAAATCAGGATGCTGATACAATTACACT
The DNA here is from genome assembly GCF_000442705.2 of Elaeis guineensis. Taxonomy (NCBI): domain Eukaryota; kingdom Viridiplantae; phylum Streptophyta; class Magnoliopsida; order Arecales; family Arecaceae; genus Elaeis; species Elaeis guineensis. The sequence goes on along the minus strand of NC_026006.2, from coordinate 47,235,095 downwards.
ACTTAGTTATGGTCCTAGCAATCTAGGGCACTGGGAGGGGCAAGCTGGGGACAACCTAACGTTTGGCTCTTTTTGTTTCACAAAATGGCTGTCATTTTACCATAGCACCAAGCAATGGCCCCTTAAAACCAAGTTGCTGATGGAAAAATTAGGTGAAAGTTGGAACAATAACAGATTATGAAGATAATAATCATTGTGATCAGTATTTCATGAATGATGAATTAGAAATATTGATACAAAACAATCCCAGAACAGAATCAGTTCACACATATACATACAAATACATATAGATGCATGCATACATGCATCCATCCACAAACACAAATATAAGTAAACAAAAATTTGAGACAGAATTAAACCTTTTATCAATAAAATGGCAAGCGGTATATCTTTGGTTCTTTGAGTTGTTTATATAGACAAACTACTGCTTACTACTAGAAAATATAACCAAGGTTTGCTATCTTGGTACCATCCTATTATAGTATTGTATGCAATATGATATAAGACAATAAGGCATACCGAGCATCGGTACAGTATAAGACTGTATATCGGTTTGGTGCCGGTACAATATGGTACACCTGGTATGGTACAGCACACCCGATACGGTATGGTGCCGGCCAGTATGGCAAACCTTGAATACAATAGTTTTTCATGGATGGGAGATATACATAGTTGGACAACAATAAGTGCATCTAGTCAGTTCATTATCTGAGTAGCCTTTCAATGCCATAAAACAATAATGTTCATTATGTCTAGGAATCTTAGGACTGAGAACACCCAGCAAAACAATGTGACAAACTCAACATTCTGAGAAAACATTCACTCAGTGGTCACTGGACCCTGAGATCAAAATTTGAACATACACATTAAGGCTTCTAGATAGCGTAACATCAACTACAAGGTGTATAGATTCCTTAGCAGTAGACCATTGTTGCTGTACATACAATTGTCATGCTCATAAGATAGCAATAAACATTCCTGCTCCTATCATCAACTATTTTAGCTGAACAGCGAGAAAATATACTGGATGACCACTGCTTTATGTGACAAATATTTTTTGGTTTCTGCATTCTGAGAGCTGCTTAAATAAGAATGAGGCTATAAATTTTTTTTATTTGAGAAAAATATTGCACCAATCAGATTAGAAATGGGAAAAAAACTACAGCATAAGTATGTTGACTAGCAAGATTAAGCAATCTCATGTCAAATAAAAATTAAAAGAAACATGTTCACATCAAATTCCACTTACATGCTCGCTAGAAATCTTAGTCTGCTTATTTGATGAGCTTATTTCTTTTCCTTTATAAATAACTAGCATAAGCACTCTCCTCACAACATGGTGCTAAACAGATAATCATGATCTCTATCCTTGATTAAGATGAATTCGACAGTCATATAACGGAAGCATGTGCTATTTTGATATTTTTTTCATGAATATTATTGCTTGAGAATGGGAGAACAAGATAGTTATTTTCCCCTTTTCATTTTCTCCTCCTTCCACAGATATTTGATCAACCTTTATTGTCTGTATTTTATTTCTTTTAGATAAGACGGTTACTGATCTCATCAATGTCAAGCTACAGTCCCTTGCTATAGGTGGTCCACAAGTCTTATTCCATTCCAAGACAACAAAATCTCAAAGAAATACTTCTTCTACTAAAAAAAATTGTGAGACACCAAGCCTAGTTTAAGTTGGAAATTCCTTAAAATTCATCCTACGTTAATGAACCTTAGCATACTCATGAAGAGCTATGCTTATTTATTTAAAGCAGGTTTATATACAAGTACAAAGCATTTAAAATTGCAATATAACTAAAAGGCTATTGACTAAAGTGGCATTTCCAATGATGTCATTCCAAATCTTTGACAGACTAACGTCGCTTTTTAAGCCATTGTGTGCCAATTGTAGAGTATCAGTATGGTACCACAAGATACACATTGCATTAGCCTCTTACCAACAAAGGCACCATGCGGACTTCTTCGATTTTCAAATATAGCTAAATTTTGTCACACACTGCAAGCCCAATCAATCAAAATGTACATTCTATGCCCAACCACCTAGTTGCAAAGTTCATTTCCGCTCCTATATGTAGCTAATTCTGTGTCAAAGCCTTCGATAATTATTTCATCACATACACTCCTTCATTTAGATTCTCAGTTTATAAATGTCTTTATGCTTCTAGTTTTGTGAACCATTACACCTTTTAGGAGTATGCATGTTTTCTTCTAGCGAATGCACTAAGACCTATTTGGAATTGTTGTTGTTTTTGTGTTTCTATTTCTTTACAAATTGGTGAAACACCATATGGAGATTGATGTTGAAGCTAGCATTTGCACAAAACTCTACTATTACTTGCTTTTATATCATTCCTTCTAAAAGTAGTAAATCTTTGTACCAAAAGCTCTAAATTGTATTAACAATGTTAAAAGCAAAAATTTTTTTTCATCATACATATTTTCAATCCTTAGCTGCCAAAATTCAGAGGGGGTATGGGATTGGGTATAACTGCAAACATGGGTGCAGGTGCCAGGATATGGATCATTTATAAACACTTTTAGTGAGGAAGCACTTAGGAAGCAGGTGTAGATTCAAAAGTCCACGAAGATTTGAAAGCGAGTGTCTTTCCCTAGATAGAATATTCTGACTACCAAGGTTCAGTCAAGTTCATTTTTCTTCTTGGATTTGAAAAAAAAAAAAAAAAAAAAACAGAAAACAAAAGCAATACCAAATAAGCATTAAGCTTTCACTTTCATCTGCCATGTTTTCTTAAGGCACAACTCCAAGCATAAGAGTTATCTGACTATGATCACTTAACACCATTATTGTACCTCTAGGCATCTAACTTCTTCAAAGAGTGTTTTGAACCCTATGGATATTCCTAAGCAATCTAATTTTTTGATATTTTCCTGAACATCTTCCATCTTCCTTTCCATCCCAAATCAATATCACACATGTTAATATGATAGCTCCTTGCCCCACTTATCTTATTCCTCCTACATTACGATTTATGCAACCCTTGCATCCTTTCAAGTGAGGTTTGCGGAACCGGTACTGATGGCCATTTCGGCTGGCCGATAGTACGGTTCGAAAAGGTTCCATGCTGTGCCGGACTGAGACGAACCAACAAGGAAAACGATGCCGAACTGGGACAAGAAAAAGAGAGAAATAGAGAGAGAGGGGGAGGAAGAAAGAAAAGGAGGGAGGGGAAAAAGAGAGAAGAGAGAGAAATAAAGAGAGAGGGAGGACGAAAGAAAAGGAGGGAGGGGAAGGAGGGGGTGGGGCCACTGGACAACATCCGACTGGCCGCCGTGGCCAGCCAATGGCACAGTCCGCCCTGGTGGCACTACAGGAGTGAAATAGGGGCATCGCCCCTGTTTCACGTTCATGATTTTTTTTTTTTAAATCAATTGCTGACTTCACTGATTTTTTTTAAAAAAAATCGTGAAGTCGACAACTCCGTTGCTAACTCCACGTGTTTATATCAAAAAAAAAATCTCATCGTTTCGAAGAAGGGGGCAGGCCAGCGGAGACGTGGAGGCCCTCCCCTTGCTCAATCGCCCTCCAACCCATCGGTGTGGGCTCGCCGGCCACCGGGGGCCTCGCGATGGAGATGCCGTGTAGCACAGGATTCTATCGAGGAGAAGGTTAAGTTCGGTAAGGAAGCCTTCATTATCCGACAGCAATTTTGCCATCAGAGGATATCAACTTACCTTCTAGAATTAGATTTATCATTTCTGGATGAGGTGGAAGAACTTGATGACAATCAACCTCCACCAAAACCTATGAGTGTCGAAGGGCAGCCACAGTCGAAGGTTGCGGCCGCCTAAGCACAACTACAGCCTAAGCCTGTGGTCGTCAGGGAATAGCTTTCGCTGATGCCTGCACCCATAGAGGAGATAATCTAGCCGGCAACCACCACCCTAGGTTCCTCGACCAACGCTTCACCTGAGGCTGTAGATGCCTCCACTTAGGCTCTAAATTTTTGGTACTCTTTTGCATCCATTTTCTTGTTCTGTTTGTTATATAAAAATGAACTTTTTACTTAATGGAAGAGCTCTTTACCTTTGAAGTTCTCTCCTAATTTGTGTCGTGCCCTCGTTTTATCTCCACGCAGTCTCACTAGTGTAGGTTTTGTGAATGCAGAGTCATTTATCATTGTGCTGAGCTTTTATCGAGAGTCATGGCCAAGGTTCGCTGTACCGATATCGGACAGCGTGCCGGTGCCGGACCGGTACGGTATCGGTACCATACCGTATCGACACATGGTTCACCTAGGCATACCAGTCCGGTACCGGTACATAATATTTTTTTTGATTTTTATTTTTTTTTAAAATTTTTTAAATTAATAATTGATAAATACAACCTCAATATGGCATTATATTGCATATTATTGACATATTTGGGTTCAATTTGGAGTTAGGTTGCGGTACAAAGACTCTTGATCCAAAATTTCAAACATATATTTATTTACATTATATTTCAACTATGTCATCTTAAAACTAAAAAAAAAATATATAAAATATGCATTAAAATATATCAAAATATTTAAGTACAAAGCGCAATAACTGATATACGAACCTTAAGATGTACTCTGCATTTTTATTCTTATCCTATTTTTAACAACAAAAATAAAAAAAAATAGTTACTAAGAAAATAACACATTATCTTACCTCCGACCAAAGATCAGCCTCTCCTCGAACCACTCCTGCAATTTGACGGAGTTTTTTTTTTAATTTTTCGGAGGTTTCAACGATTTTGTTGAGACCTTCATACGCTTCGGGAGTTCTCTGAGACTTCTCAGAGAACTCTAATGCCTCTTAATCATTTTAAAACTCTCCAACTCTACCCCCCTCCTCCCTCCCCACTTTTTGCATGTGGGGATGTCGGTATGGTTCGGTTCACACCGAACCGGTACCGAACCGATCCATACCATCCGATTTTGGGTGGTATTGACACGAACCGGACCGAATCGAGCGGTTCGGTGCGGTTCGGGGAGATTTTTCGAAAAAAAGTCCGAACTGGACCGGTAAAGTACCGGTTCGGCTCGATACGCCTCGTACCGGGCAGTTCGGCCTAGTACGGTGAACCATGGTCATGGCTCTGCCCATCAGTGTCCGAATTGAGGCTCTTGAAAAAGAGGCTCATGAGGTCAGGAAGAGAGCTTCAAAAATAGAGCAAAGGGCTTTGGAAAGAGAAAAAGCTTGCACTGATGCTATTGCAGAAGTGAAGAACTTGAGAAAAAATATTAGGCAAATTGACAAAATGTAGGCTTTGGAGGGGACTCGATTGGTTGAAGCTTGCGCAAGATCAACTAAGGCCGCTGAGGAGGTGAAGTGAGGTGCTGCAGAAAAATCACATGGTTCTGAAATGACCTTCATGCAGCTAGGGAGAGAATTGCTACTTTAGAATACTTGGTGGATTCGACTAAGACTGCTGAAGAAGCAAAATGGGGCATCGCTGAGAGGGTTGTTCGGCTCTGAAATGAGCAACACACGAACAAGGGAAGAATTGTTGTTTTATAGCATTCGATTGAGCATGAGAGGTCGGCGATGATAGAGCTTGCTTGGAAGGTAGTAGTGAGTGAGGCGACATCCAATGCCACTGAAGACAAAGTCAAACATACAAAAGCCAAAGTTATTGCTAATCAGATTTAACTCATACTCAATGCTATCAAGGCCTCCATTATGGCTTATGAGGTTGCCTTCAAGAAGTGCAAGGCCCTGGTCAGGCGACTCTTCTCCGAATCGATGTTGGTCTTCTCAAGGTCCCCTTACCAAGTGATTCGGGGATGCTTGAGGCCGAAGATGCTGAAGACGAAGTGCCCATGATTGAAGATGTGCCTAGTCTAGCTATCGAAGACTATTCTTAAATCGGGGATGGTCCCACCTCAGAGTCTTAATGGTTGATGATATCGATGTATGTTTTTTTTGGTCACCCATTATTTGTCAGGTATGTATTGTAATCAGTTTACTTGACCTTCATAATTTAATGGAACAAAGTTGAAATTTGGTGTCGATGTTTCCTTGCCTATATCTTTTTGATGCTATTTGTGGCGTAAGTCTTAGTAGTAATGTTAATTCATTTCAAGCCATCACTTCCATCGCCTTAGGTCAGTAAAGAAAATCTCTCCACTCTTGCCGACCCATAGCCACAAGTAATTTTTAGGTTCGCTATCGACTTTTAGATGTTTGTGGCTTCCAACTCAAGTGTTTGGGTGTGAGGGCTTTGAGGGTTTCTTAGGTTAGCCCTTGCTTCTCGTATGACCAAGGCTTGCTTGTCAAATAAGCTTGTTTAAGAAGAAGGGGCCTTGGAGGGTTCTTTAGGTTAGACCTCGCTTCTTGGTTGTCGAGGTTTTCAGTCTGGATGTTGTCATGAAAATGAGGTCTACAATCATCTACAAAATTTATGGATTAGAAAAAAAAGACATTTTATTGAAAGTGCTTGTTTGCACTTATTGGCAGTACATGCATAGATTGTCTGAATTTTAGGATCGTAGCAGAGTTTCATCCAGTTGCTTCAAATGATAGGTTCCAAATTTAATGAACTTGTCCACTTGATAGAGGCCTTCCCAATTGAGAGAGAGCTTTTCCCACTAATTTGATTGAGATACCTCGACTTGGCACAGCACCAAGTCATCGACCTTGAATATTTTGTCTTGAACTTAGAAATTATAGTATCGTGTCACCCTGTGTTGACAGACTACCATCCTTGTGCTTTTTCTCAAACTTCTTTAAGTAGGTCCAAATTTGGTTGGAGCCATTCTGGATTATTTTGGTCATCATAGTTTTCAACCCATAATGAGGAAAGTCCGATTTCTACTGGGATGACCGCCTTCATCCTGAAGGAGAGGTTGAAAGAGATCTCTCCGATGGGTATTCTCTATATGGTTCAGTGAGCCCAGAGTACATAGTGAAGCTCATTGGCCTATGATCCTTTTGCATGATCTAACCTAGATTTCAAATCCTGCAGAAGAGTCTGGTTAGTCACTTCGACCTCCTCGTTGGCTTGGGGATGGTCCACTGATGTGAGATGGTATGAGATGCTCAAGTCTCGATAGACTTCGACAAATTGGCATCCATTGTTTATGATCAGCACTCATGAAAGACCAAATCGACATACGATGGACTTTCAAGTGAAGTTCTTTATCTTGGCTTCGGTGATATAGGCTAGTGGTTCGTCTTTCACCTACTTAGTGAAATAATTAATGGCAATGAGCAAGAACTTTTGTTGGCCTAACGCTTGAGGAACAACCTCAGGATGTCCATCCCCCACCATGCGAAGGGCTAGGGTGCATTGATAGGGGGAAAGGTGCAGTGGGCCGACATTGGATGTTTGCATTCTATTGGCATCGATCACACCGTTTGGTCAAATCAGCTATATCCTACTACATAGTGGGCTAGTAGTATCCTTGTTGAAGCACTTTGTAGGCTAGCAATCTGCTTTTCAAATGATTTTCATATATCCCTTCATGTACCTCTCGTAAGACGTAATCAACCTCAGAGGGATGTAAGTATTTGAGGAGTGGTAAAGAAAAGGACCTCCTATATAGCTTGCCTTCATAGAGGATATAGCAGTATCCCTAGTTTCTGAGTCTCTGAGCTTCCTTTGGATTCGTTGGTAGCATCTCATCTCTAAGCAAGTGGACTAGTAGGTCTATCCAACTCAGCTTGCTATCAATCTCCAACACCAAAGCAATCTCTTCAGTGTTGGGTCTTTCATAGCTTCAAAGAAAGATTCTTTGGATAGATCCCATGATGTTGAAGTTGCCAGCTTGGATCGTAGGTCGGCTCAAGAGTTTTCTAATCTTAATACCTGCTAAATATCAAAGCTAGTGAATACGGTGATTAAATTTTTTACCTTTAGTAGGTATTTTTTTATGTTTTTTTTTTAGGCTTCATAGTCCCCTCAAACTTAGCTAACCACAAGTTAGGAGTCACTATAGACCTTCAGATTTCGTATCCCCAGTTCCTTCACTATTCTAAGTCCAACGATGAGGGTTTTGCACTCTGCTTCATTATTGGTAGTCAGAAATTCAAAGCATGGGGCATACTCCATGATGGTTTCTCCTGATCCAGTAAGGATCGGGCCTACTCCTGACCCCATGGAGCTTGACAACCCATCCATGTGCATGACCCATAGTTCCTTGGGTTTTTTCTTTAGATGGCTCTCCCTTCAGTGGCTGATGCAGGATGGGCTTTAGGGGCTGATCAATTAGAAGCATTATAGTGTAGGCCTAAAAATAGGATCAGAGCTTTCGAGCTGAGATGATGAGAGCATAGATCAACCTTTCGAGCCTTAAATATTTGGTCTCTACATCGTGAAGGATTTTGTTGATATAGTAGATCAGCCTTTGGATCTTGCCTTCTTCATGAATGAGCACTAAGCTTATTGCTATTGGCAAGACTACTAAGTAGAGATACAATTCCTCACCTGGCTCTGGTTTGCTAAGAAGTGGTACTAAGTTGAGATAATTTTTCAGCTCTTCAAATGTCCGCTGGCTTTCTTCGATCCACTTGAAGTCCTTTAGTTGCTTCAAAATCTTGAAGGGGAGGCAGTGCTCAGCCGATCTAGAGATAAATTGATTGAGAGAGGCTACCTTACTTGTGAGGCACTGGATCTCCTTTTTTAACCAAGATTGAATCTTAATAGTTTCATTTTGGTTTTGTCCCATTAAGGCATATACTGCTGTTTCTATGTCTGCATCTTTTTCTTCTTCTGTTATGATCTCTTCCTCTATCTCTTCTTCCTCTTCCTGCAATAGCTGTTCATCAAATACTTCATCAGCTTCTATTGTAGTATTTATAGATTGATTCTTCTTTATTGAACACTAATGCCTAGGATGATATTTTTCTCCACATTTGAAACACAGACCAGCTGCTCTTCTTTGTTCCCACTACTGTTTATTATCTTTCTGAAATAACTTCTGATTTCTGAAGGTTTGATATTTTGTGTTTTCCTTCTGTACTGATGGTTTATTGTGAAGATATTCTGCTATTTTAATTATGGGTGGTTTGTAAACTATTTTGTTCCTCTTCCACATTATTAACAAAGCCTGTTCATGTAACTTAGCTTGTTCGTACACCTCTTCTAAAGTGGTAGGATGAGATAAATCAATATAGGGTATCAATTCTTCCTTCAACCCACTGATATAGCTTTCTATAAAATACCTTTCGGTTAATGCTAGATTATATTGTATCATTCTAGCTCTCATATCTTCAAACTTTTCTTGATGCTTCCCCACAGTACTTATCTGCATCAATTTATTAAATTTTCTGATCAACTATTTCATATTTCCACTGTCAAATCTTCTGTTCACTACTTCCACCAATTCTTCCCCACTCAAATTTGGTTTATCAATTAGGTACCCTTCCTTCCATCTATGTGCCTTTTCTATGAAATGCATGGTAGCAATTTCCACCCACTGAACCACTGAAATCTAATATATTTTAAAATATTGTTCACTCTTACTGATCCATTCTCTAGTTTCTTCACCATTAAAGGTAGAAAATTCTAACTTTGGATAAGGCAGGTGAAGTGGGGTCCCATTTTGAATATCACCCATCCTATCCAATGGTTTGTAAGGTGTAGGTAATATTCCTTTACCTCTAATTTCAGCTGCTGCTGCTGATGAGCTACAGTCAGGTGGCTCTGAACTGTTTGTTCTTCCATTTCTTGGGGCTGACGGATTATTGTTTGCAGTGAATGAAGGAGTGGGTTGAGAAACTGATGACTGCAGCGTAATTAGCTTCAGCAACTGCTCATGCCTGCAATTTTGTTCCTATATCATGATTTCATACCTCCTTGCAGCTTTAATTTGTAAAGCTTCATATCTCTGTCTTTCCTCAATCTGTATTTCATCTAACTATCTTGCAAACACACCCAACTTTATATTGTATTCCTCAGATACTTGCTGTAATCGATTTTTTATATGGTTGTGGCAGTCTGTGGTAAATGTTTGCATTCTTTCTTCTAGTACTCATAGGTTTTCACAGATATCTTTTAATCTGGTTCTTTTTGCCATTTTTTACTACACTCCAGCAAAATTTTTATAAAATCTATTTTGAAATTATTTTGCAAATATTAAAATTTTTACTCTTGGCTATAGCAATCAATTCAGGGTGGCCAATGATGATTTCATGAGGCCAGGTTACTGTTCCTAACTCATTGGAACAGTAATCACCCTTTTGGACCCTGATACATTCATTACAATCTATTCTGAAAATAGATCTAAGTAGTTTTGAGGGTGTTACCTGTTGTTGAGTGCCTTACTTGATTAACTATAAATTCTGCTGCTGATCTCTAACCTGGACTGTGCAGTACCACAGATGGCCGATTACAGTATCAAGTAAGCTTCACTACTATTTTCTGATCATCTTGTCGCAAGTCGAAGGTTCAGATCTGAGCTCTGATACCAATTTTTTTGTAACATCCTGACTTCTCGAGAGGAATTTCGTATGGTGTTTATGTGAATTATGGAGCTAGATTGAGATGAAGAGGTGAATTTCAAGAAGAAGAGTGTTCAGATTAGAAAGGGAGTTTAGATCGGAGGAGGGTTTCAGATCGGAGAAGGAGAAGGAGAAGTCTCTTTTGGAGGGAGTCTGAATACTTTCATTTTCATATTTTGAATTTCTATTACAGATTTTTTTATATGAAATTATAGGTAATGTAAATGAAATGCTTTACAAATGAAAATGAAATTCTAATCAAATGCAGATGACATTTTTAGGAATGAAATTCAGATGCGAAATGAAATACAAATGCTCCAAAATGAAATATAAAAATGAAATTCAAAGAGATATTTCTGAGGCTTGTTGGAGCAGTTTGTTGGGTTTGTTGGCTGGATCCAATACCCGAACCTGACTAAATAAAAGGATTCCGAACCCTCTGGATCTTGTCGTTTCATCTGTTTCTTTCTGTCTTCCTCTCAGAAACCCTAGCCGACTTTTCTCTCTTCTAAAATCCTAGCGCTCTCAAGAAGAAGAAGGGTGAGATCGGCGTGGATCGGGATTTTCCAAATATAGATCGTACTTTTTTGATTCTCCGGCTTCTTTTCCAACAATCCTGATGACAAGGAGTATTTCTAACCCATTCATTCATTTTTTTGACTAATCTTTTCTTTTTCTTTTTTACAGATATTATAGTAACTTCCCACGAAGTTACTTCCTGAGAATAGAATTTTGGTATGTTTGGTTGATCATGAAAATGTGACTTGTTATAAAGTAGCTTATGTTTGAATGAACACTTATTTTCTTAAAAAAATTATATAAAATATCTATTATACACTTAGTAGATATAAAACCGTATATTTTTAGTTATAAATTTTATATAAATATTAATATTATATTTATATTAATATAAATATAATATTAATATATTATAATATAATATTAGACTATAATAATTTATTATGTTAATATAATATTAGTATATTAATATTATATTAATATAATTTAAATATTTTAATATAATAAATTTATTAATATAGGTATAAATATAATATTATATTAATATAAATATTATATTAATATTAATAAAAATATTACATTAATATAAATATAAATATTATATTATATAAATGTTAGAATAATATTAATATAATATTATATTACTATTTAGTATTACATCTTAATTATTTATTAATATTTTATTAAATTTTAGTTATATATCTTAAAAGGATATTTTAGAAGAAAAAAATACTACCACTTTTCATGTCATGAGAAGTGCCAAAACCCACCTTCTCCATGAATTTTTACTTTCCATAAAATATGGGAAGTGACTTCCTATGGAAAGTACTTTTTCTACTCTCTCTCCTCTTAAAACTCCAACCAAGCAAGATGCTCTTTCTTCACTTCCCAAGAAGTGCCGCTTCCTCCCTCTACTTTCCGTCAACCAAATGAGTCCTTAATTAACACATCAAGACTTTTTCTGACGAATGCAACAACGTGACCGGAGGGTAACACACCACCATAGACCAATATTCTTCCTTCCAGAATTTTTTTAAAAAATTAAGTGAAGAAGCGTCGTCGACACCAAGGTGCATTTAGTTTGCAATCAAAATAAAAAATAATTAAAATAAAAATAAAAATTATATTTTTGATAGATTTGATTTATAATAGAAATTAAAATTAAATATAAAAATTAAATAATCTATGAAATTAGATTTTAATTATTATTTGGATTATTCAGACACTCTTTGAATTGTTTAAATAAAAAAGATTATACGGCAAATAACTATGGGATTGATCTTGATCTATCCTTGAAATTATGGGACCAGTGTCAAATGTTTCGCATATAGTCACTGTTTCTAGTGAAAGTTGTAAGCGCCCATGGAATGTAATGTCTCGATTATGTAAACGTGTCTGCTGAAGTTATGAAGTGGTTGTAACATAATAATTACACAAAATACTTTAGTAGACAGATGGATGGAGAAAAGTTGGTTAACCTTCTCAAGTAGCAAAGGATGTCTTGCTTTGCTGAATTTTCTTTTTTTTTAATCTTCCATTCATTTTGGTTTGAGGGCCTAGATTGACGTCTTTATATTATCTAATTTGATTAAAATATAACATCATGCTGGCCTCTATTAAAAAGATAAATTTAAATATAAAAAAATAAAAAAATATTCCTTCAATTTTAACTCAATTTTTTTTTACACCTCCTATACTTTAAAAAATGTCAAACTGACTATTCTATTATCGATATATTACTGTATGATCCAGTAGTTCACTTACCAACAAAATATATTATCTTTTCCTCTTAATGGATAGAAATATTTCTCTATCATGGATGTATTTGGAGAAGAAAGAGGATGAGAAGGAGGAAGAAGGGACCACTGCGGAGGAATATACCTTATGGATGGCTAGGAGGAGGAAGAGGATGAGGGACAAGGAGAGGTGGTGGAAGAGTGGGTGGAGACAGAGAAAGCCATCATGAAGAAGTAGAAATAGATGAGGAGGAAGAAGAAAAGAGAAGAAAAAAAGAGGAATACTGGTGATGGAGAAGGAGGAGATCAATCAAAGAAGAGGGAGGAGGCAAAGATAAAAGTATTTTTATCATTCTATAAAATAATAAAATCATATAATGGTCACGTGACATTATTCTATTAACGAAAGTAGATAGTTGGATTATATTGAAATATATCGATAACTAGAAAGATTAGTTTGATATTTTTTAATGTACAAAAAATATAAATAAAATTAGACTAAAGTTGAGTAGTATTTCAATAATTTTTTTTTTAAAGGTAATTATAGTTCAAACCTCACCACGATGTTATTTTTAGGGTTATCTAACAGCCCGCCTTTCTTTCTTCCTTGATCTTATTTTTTTATTTTTAAGGTTATCTCATCGTGAACTTTAAACAAGTTGGCATTATTACCAACTTTAAAATATGCTTATGATTTATTAATAACACTTTGTATGTTAAATTATAAGCCTATAAGAAGCTGGTTGGCAAGAAGAAGCTACCAAGATGTCCAATGATAATTCTACAGCCGCCATTATAAAAATATACTCTTTAATGGAAGGATATTGTTGGGATAAACCGACCAACCTTCATAAATCAATCAATCTCCGACACACACCGACCAACACCTGACTCTGGCCCACCAAGCAAACAGACGACCCTGGAAGCAATTATCGATTATGCGTCGGATGAGCAGGCCGACACTACCTTCAACCGATCGACCAAACCCCTTCTTACCGACTCAGAGTCAATAAGAAACTGACTCAGTGTCGGTAAGCAGCCGATGTTCAGACTCCACAGACAACGAACTATAACCATCGGTATCTCAAATCTACTAACCGATGGTTGACCCTCGACATAGTCGACTGACTCATCCAAATATATCATAACCGTCAAGAATGGTTACTCCATTGATTATGCGATGTAATCTATGAAAATTGATAACTCACTATGAGATTACTGTCCTATGATTTTATGCTGCCAAATACGAGACCATATTCGACGGTTATGACCATCTACTCTATAAAAAGGGGGTAAGGTAACAACATGGGTAAGCCATTTTTTTTCTACACTGAGCTCTGCCACCATTCTGATTTCATTTGACTATTGCTCAGTCTCCCTCTCTGACTTAGGCATCAGAGGGTCCCCATCGGAGATAACTCCAGTCAGTGTAGACTTTATTTTGCAGATGCTCATTCCTGGCGAACAGGCAATGGGTGGATTGGTCGCAACAGATTGGCGCGCCAGGTAGGGGGAGGAAGAAGGAAACTCATTATAACAAAAATCAGAGCTCAATGATCAACGGCAACCAGATCGACGAGACACTCCTCCCATCGAGAAGAGATCCCTCTTCTATCTCCAGTAGTAGAGCCCAGTTCTCTTCACCCTGTGGTTACCACGGACATCCAAATTGCTGCGATCGTGCAGCAAATGAATGTTCTCATGGAGGTAGTCAAAAGCCTCCAACAGTAGCAAACCCAGCCACCACGACTACCGACGGAGCAACCGATGGCACATTCAATGCCATCCAGACACAGCCACCATCATCTGCGACGATCTCTATCACCTCCATCAGAGCGGCCATCTCGGCTCTCTCAGCAGGATGAGTAGCGGCACTCGTGGCACTTTCAATGTGCCACCCACCATTCATGGTGCCCTTCTCCTTCCCAGTTAGATCGGGTAAGGAAAGGAAAGCGACTGCGAACACCGTCTGCCTCTCCCTCTAATTCATCAGGAGGATCAACCCCTGGAGTCTCCCAATACCGGTGGCTCGAAGACTACGAACGTAAGTTTGAAAAAATCAACCGTCGACTCGCCCAGCTCCAGACAGACGGTCAGAAATCTTCAAATGACTTCGATTTCCATACCGTCCAGTCTCTCTCCCAACTTATCTTGGATGAATCGATCCCAACTCGGTTCAAGATGCCACATGTGGAGTCCTATGATGGTTCCACTGACCCCATTGATCACCTCGAGAGCTACAAAGCTCTCATGACAATCTAGGAAGCGATCGATGCTCCTTTATGCATCGGCTTCCCAGCTATGCTTCGAAAAGCTGCTCAAGCTTGGTACTCCAGGCTTCGATTAGAAAATATTCACTCCTTCGGACAGCTGGAGCATTCTTTTGTGGCCCATTTCAGCACCAGCCGGAGGTCGTCACGAACCTCGGACAGTCTTTTCTCAATCAAACAAAGAGAGATCGAAATGCTCTAAGATTTCGTGGCCTGATTCAACGCGATCATACTTGAGGTCAGGGATCTCAACGAAGATATGACCATATCAGCCATGAAAAGAGGTCTGAAGGGGTCTCAATTTACGTACTCATTGGATAAGACCCTCCCTCGGATGTATGCTAAACTCTTAGAGCGCGCATACAAATACATGCATGTAGACGAAGGAGCTTCCGACTGACGTCAGATAGAAAGCAAAGGTCAGAAGAAAAAGCAAAAGAAGAGCGGGGCTCCGATCGAATCAAGTAGGCCCCCATCCAATAAGCAATCCTCACCCTGATGATGGAGTCTAAGGCTGACGCATAATAGGTATAATTTCTATACCCCTCTCTTTGCTCCTCATGCACAGATCCTCATGGAGATTGAAGGAGCGGAATATCTACGGCATCCTCCATCAATGAAAGTGAGGAATCATGATCGAAGGAAGTATTGTCGATTTCACCGAGATCACGGTCACGACATCAAACAATGCATCTAGTTCAGGGATGAAATAGAAGTCCTAATACGATGTGGCTACCTCAAAAAATATCAGAGGGATCTGCCGACTCAACCCCCTTCTAATCTACAACCCCAAATGACTGAGGAAGCTGTGAATAACCAACCTACTGTGGGAGTCATCAACATGATCGCCAGACGGTTTGATCGGGGTACAACTTTCGATGAAGAGCCAACTAAGCGACTACAACTTCATGATGTAATAACCTTCTCGGAGGAAGATGCTTGGGAAATTCAAACTCCCCATGATGATGCTGTTGTTGTTTCGACAACAATAGCGAATTATGATGTAAAAAGGATACTTACTGATAATGGAAGCTCAACTGATGTTCTGTTTTACTCGATCTTCTCCCGAATGAGATTGTCAATTGACCGACTCAGGAGAGTCTCGACATCATTAGTCAGTTTCATTGGAGATGCAGTCACAGTGGAGGGAAAAATTATTCTCCCCCTAACCACTGGGATCAAACCCCAACAGAGCACCATCTTCATAACCTTCATAGTCGTTCGAGTACCCTTGGCCTACAATGCCATACTCGGAAGGCCCAGACTCAACACTCTGAGAGCAATAGTCTCGACATACCACTTGTTGGTCCAATTTTCAACTAAAAATAAGATCGAAGAAATGCGCGGGGATCAACAACTTGCCCGATGTTGCTTCACAATCTCCACCCAAAATAATAAACCTGAGAACTCCCTGCCGGTCGACAAGTTAGATCAAAGAGAGAACCAAGAAAGGGGTGAGCCGGTCGAATAGCTGACTTCCATCTCGATAATAGAAAATCTTGAGTAAACAGTCCGAATTGGATCACAACTGTCCGACTCGGAATGATAATAACTAATCAAACTGCTCAAGGCCAACACCGATATTTTGCTTGGTCCGCCATGGACATGCCCGGTATCCCCTCAAAAATAATGACTCATCAGCTCAACATCAATCCAAATGTTAAGCCAGTGAGACAGAAAAAGTAGTCCTTTGCTCCAGAGAGACAAAAGGCCATCGATGAAGAGGTCGACAAACTACTTGCGACGGGCTTCATTGGAGAAGCCACATATCCTGACTGGCTCTTCAATATAGTCATGGTGAAGAAAATAAAAAATGGAGGATCTACATTGACTACACTGATCTGAATCGAGCTTGTCCGAAAGACAGCTTTACATTGCCAAAGATCGACCAGCTGGTAGATGCGACATCGGACCATCGGCTACTAAGCTTCATGGATGCCTTTATCGGATATAATCAAATCCACATGGCATAGGAGGATGAAGAGCACATGGCCTTCGTGACCGACAAAGGCTTGTATTGTTACAAGGTAATGCCCTTCGGTCTGAAAAATATCAGAGCCACCTATCAACGACTCGTCAATAAAATATTCAAAGCACAGATCAGACGAAACATGAAAGTATACGTGTACGACATGCTGGTAAAGAGCATCCAAACTTTGGATCATGTTCGAGACTTGAAAGAAGCCTTCGACATGCTTCGACAACACCAAATGAGGTTAAATTTGACTAAATGTGCATTTGGAGTAACCTCAGAGAAATTTCTTGGATTCCTTATTTTGCAATGAGGGATTGAAGCCAACCCAAAAAAAAAAAAGCTGTCATCGACATGAAGCATCCAAACACTAAGAAGAAAGTACAATAATTGAACGAGAAAATTACTACGCTCAGTCAATTTATCTCTAGATCAGCTGAAAGGTGTCTACCATGCTTCAAGACTTTGAGGCAAACAAAGGACTTCTCCTGGTCCGTTGAATGCCGACAAGCCTTTGAAGATCTGAAAAAGTACTTGGCTTCTCCACCTTTGCTCATAAAATCGAAGGTCAGAGAAACATTATATCTCTACTTGATGACATCGACAGAGGCGGTTAGCTCGGTACTCGTTCGAGAAGATGAAAATTGAATTCACCGACCCGTCTACTACACCAGCAAAGTACTCCATAATACTGAAATCCAATATTCAAGAGTGGAGAAAATGATCTACGCTCTGATCATATCGGCACAGCAGCTTCGCCCCTACTTCCAGGCACACACCATTGTGGTCCTCACCGACCAACCATTAGAAGTAATCTTGCACTATCCTGACACATCAAGGCGGATGGCAAAGTAGGCGGTAAAGTTTGGCGAATTCGATATACAATATCTACCACGACCGTCTATGAAGGCACAAGTTCTAGCTGACTTCATCACGGAATGCATGATAGCTGATGATAAGTCAGAAAATGCAACTATGAAGGTGGCCACGACTCCCGAGCCCAACCTAAGGTCGACCTTGGTGCTGCACATCGACGGTGCATCAAACGCTCAAGGCAGTGGAGCCGGCCTCATACTCACTAACTCAGAAGGGGTAGTCACTGAATACGCCCTTTGTTTCGACTTCAAAGCTTTCAATAATCAAGCTGAATATGAGGCTCTTCTAGCCAGCTTGAAAATGGCCAAAGAGCTCAAGATCGACAGTCTGAAGGTCTTCTCTGACTCTCAACTGATCGTGGAACAAATCAAGGGTGAATTCGAAGCTCGGGACCTGACCATGGCGAAATACCTTCAGAAGGTGAAAGCTCTCGTGATGAATTTAAAATACTTCGAGATCTTTCACATACCCAAGACTGAAAATGCTCAAGCCGATACACTTTTCAGACTGACGACGATCGCATACAGTTCACTGGGTCGGACATTCATGGAATGTCTTGAAAAATCCAGCATCGACAAAGTTGAAGAAGTGTTGCAGTTGATAATCAAACCAAGTTGGATGGACCCGATCATCCGGTATCTATCTGATGGAGTTCTCCCTGAAGATCTGATGGAAGCAAAATGAATATGATGGATAACTTCTCAGTATGTGATGATGGATGGTCGTCTCCATAAGAAATCATTCTCCCTTTTCTTGCTGAAGTTCTTAAGACCGACAGATGCCGACTACGCACTTAAGGAAGTGCATGAAGAAATTTGCGAAAACCACTTGGAGGGCAAGTCCCTAGCCTACAAGATTTTGTGACAGGGTTACTATTGGCCCACCATGAAAAAAGATGCTGCTGATTTGGTTTGAAGGTGCGAACCATGCCAGAAATATGCCAACATACAGCATCAATCTGTCAGTCAGCTGACGTCCATTGTCGCACCCTGACCTTTCGCTCAGTGGAGAATCGACATACTTGGTCGTTTTCTTTCGACGTCTGACCAAAGGATGTTTATAGTGGTAGCAATCGGCTATTTCACTAAGTGGGTGGAGGCTAAACCCTTGGCCCAAATCACCGAACATAAAATAGAAGACTTCGTCCAGAAATCCATCATCTATAGATTCGGATTGCCGCATACCATCGTCACCGATAATGGACGATAATTCGACAATCAGAACTTCAGAGAATTCTGCATGAAGTTCCACATTATACATGGGCTTACGTCAGCTGGGCACCCACAATCAAATAGAGAGGTTGAGGTGACCAACTGAATAATCCTGCATGGGTTGAAGACCCAACTAAACGAAGCTAAGGGCCTTTGGATCGAAGAATTATATCCAGTCTTATGGGCATATCGAACAACTCCCCGTATACCGACTGGAGAGTCTCTTTTCAACTTAGCCTATGGGATGGAGGCAATGATCCCACTCGAGATCGAGCTACCATCGACTAAAGTTGAGCAATACAGTGAACCAAACAACTCCGAGTGTCAGAGAGCCGACTTAGATCTCCTATCAGAACTCCGACACGAAGCTCAACTTCACATGGCCACGTACCGAGAGAGAATAGCTCGGTACTATAACACCAAATTTAAGTCGAAAGTTTTTCGACCAGGAGACATAGTTTTGAGAAAAGCAGAAATCTCAAAACCACTGGATCAAGAAAAGCTGTCTCCAAACTGGGAAGGACCCTACAGGATATCGGAGACAAACAAACCGGGTGCCTATCGGCTTGAAACCTTAGAAGGGTTGGCTATTCTTCGAACATGGAACATCGACAATCTAAAGTTGTACTATCAGTAATCCCTGTATGCACTTGGAAATACAATTTAGTTTGGGAATCATAAATCAGTCTTCTGATGAAATGTCGGCCCTCATTTAGAAGGTCGGATCATCGATGCCGTGAATTGGGGTCTCACTTTCAGAAGAAATCGAAAGCCTACTGCATCTTGGTTCCTTCGCAGAACCGACCTATCTACTTTAATAGGAGACCAGTGCCGATGATGCAGACTTCTTCCTTAAAAGCCTTGCTGCCCCCATAGTTAGCTCTCCATTGAAATAGCTGACTAATTTACCGACTTAGTATCAACTAATAAAAGCAAAATACCAAGACAACCAAGGTCGGATTGGAATTATCCCGACATGGCCACGGTCAGTCGAGGGATATTCGGCTTACCACCATTTATCATAGACACTATGTATATGCCCGACCAAGGTCCGAGCGATGGATACTCAACTTACCATCGTTATCCTAGTTAAATACGTCGGATACCACTCAACTAACAGATCCTCCAGAGTCGGCATAACAGTCAAGTCAACGAGCTACATTTAGAGATCGCTCCACAGACAATACGACGCATAAATCCGATCAAGGTCCAGATGATGGATATTCGACTTACTATCGTTATCCTAACTAAATATGTTGGAAACTATATGACTAGTAGACCTTATAGTCTGTGGAATGATCGAATCTATGATCTACATTCAAAAATTATTCTATAAGCGAACATCGCAAACATTCAAAAAAATGGGAGTCCAAATGAAAGTATTTTCATTCAATGCCAAAAGAGTTACAAAATTGAACCGAGGTCCGACTACAAGTATCAATATATATATATATATATATATATATATATATATATATATATATATATATATATATATATATACGTCGACTAAGTTTCGTCATCATTCCTGCTCTCTTGTTCAAGAACAGCATCGTCAACTTGAACGACTTCAGGCCCAGTCGGTGCTTCTTCTTGTGTCGGGGCTGCTTCTTCTTCAATGACTTAATCTTCCAATCTTGGAGGAACTATGCTGCTCAAGTCGAGGTTCGGGTATAATTCTTTGACTGCATCTCAGCCGTCTTCATACTTGATGCAGTACGAGGCAAAGCCACCCTCGAGGATCTCTTTCTTGAACTCTTTCGAGCCTAAAAAATCCTCAACTGCTCGACTCAATGCCTCTTTTGCCGACTCTGCTTCCACCTTCATCATATCGAAATCGACTCAAGCAGACGACAATTCTTCTTTGGCTAATGCCAGCCTTTTCAAGCTGGCTCGATGACACCCACATTTGGCTTCGAGTTCTTCAATACACCCATCTCGCTCTTGTCGAAGCCGGTAGATAGAATGCTTCTTGCTCTTGACCTGCACATCAAGAGCCAAAATAGTCTCATGGGCAAACTTAAGTTCGACCCCCGAGGATGCCAATGAAGGAGAAAAACTGCTTTTCCTCATAGGATCTTCCAGATTTCATCAAATCTGGGGCGGAATAAATTTTTATCTTATATTTATTTCAGATCTAAATCTCTAGATCTAATCTTATTATCTGATATTTAAATATAAAATTAAATCTATAACTATGATGAAAGAAGAAGTACCTCAAGGGTAATCTAATTACCCTATAGATGATCACAGCACAGCCTGAGGTTTTGATGTAGCCACGCAAGCATCTGGCCTCTACCGATATCCACTCGGGTAGGATCTAGAATGTCTTCTCCTCATGAATCTATGCTCCAAAAATTAGATCTCTATCTGATTTGGAAGTACTTCAGAGCTCCTTCTGAAGTTGGAGCAGCAGCCTGTCGAAGATGTCCTGCAGTCTTCCTGTTCCAGGCATCACCACGCCTTTTTCTTGCACCAGATGAACATCCAACTCTTTGAACGTAAAGAGGGGAGAGAGGAGAGTAGGGAGGATGTGGAGAAGAGGGGAGGGGGTGGCAGCTATTAGATTTTTTGCATAAAATAATTTTTACCCCAAAACCCTAGGCACAGCAGGGTTTATATAGACCCTGTATGCTGTGCGGTGCCACATCATTCAACCAATCAAAAAATTTTAATAAATTTTGAAAAAATTTTGATTGGTGGAGTGATATCATCTGATCACATCAGATAAGAATCCCACCTTATCTCCAAAAGATGGTGCCAACATTGGATAAGCACAAATAGAGGTGGCGCCCAAGAGTTTAAATTGATCAAGACTCTCCAATCCTTATCCACTTGGGGCGCCCACTTTAATCCAATTGGGCTCACACCATAATCTGATTATGATGCTCAATTTGATGTGGCTTAGCTTGTGGACACTCCATAAAAATCCTCCAATGAGCCCTCTTCAGTTTAAGACCCATATGTCAACTTTTGATAGATGTCCTAAAATAAAATTGGCAGGTACTAGGAATTAGCAGGTGTTGTCTTAAATTCATCTCATGAATTAAGACAAGCCTTTTCTAAGCTGGACAAGCTTCATTTAGACTGAGAGAAATTTTTTCAAGGTTATCTGGATGAGTCAAATTACATTTAGCTCAGTAGAGACAGAAAAGATTACACGAGGAGAAAGTTAGGCTCAATCGTGTGCTAGCATGATTTTCTTGAACCTAATTGGATCTAATCCAAATCAATTGAGCTAGCCTAATTGATGACATCCAGATCCTAACCCTTATTTGTGTGATCTAGTTAGGTTCAATTCTATATGGTAATGAGACATGTCATGATCTCATCATCGACATCATCGAAACTCCTTTCAATGGATCAGAACTCTTCTGATTCAGATAATTAGAATGATCGATCATCAAAATTATTCTAATTGCTCTCAAAATCTATCAGTGACACCAGCAGTATGTGGTGGCAATCCATCAGAACTGAAGACGAACCTTTCAGTGCAGCTACCTGTGTGATTGAGTTCCTCTATCATGAGCCCCGACTGAATAAGGGTTAAGGTGAACTCGTCAAACCCAACATCAGTCATATGAATCAATCGATCGATCCGAATCTGATGTAAAATTCTAATGAAAAACTCTTTTTCATTATTTTACTCTGCCATGGCTATGGGCTTAAGGACTCGATCTTTCGATCATCATAGGACTACTCCTCTCATCTACCAAGGTTGATAGATCCCATTTTGGTGCGATCTGGTTCCTACAATGAATATGCTACAGCCAACATACACCTCAGGGTTTTGAATGGCTAAGAGACCGAGTTATGGTGTAGTCAAAGTATAACATACTCAAGGTGAACTGTCGATGCACCTCAGGTCAAAGAACTAGACACACAACTACAACATCGAGCTAGTCATCGATGAGAAGGTAGACTTCCTTATGACTGCTCGAGGTGGTCACGCTCAGTACTCTCATTCTCAACGAATACCTGTACTCTCGCTTCGATGTCTCCACACCATAGATTCAAGACTCATCTATCCTAAGGAAGCGATCGTACACCAACCTTCCGGATTGATCACCATTCTCATGATGATCCTATGGTCAAGAGCTGTTTATGAGTTAGTTATGTAAATTCATGTCTTAAATGTTTAACTCTTGAAAATATGAATTAACATTCCCACTAATCAAAGGATGTATCACAGACACAATGTACACAATGTGATAGAAGAATAACCCTTTCATTCATTTATAGTCAAAATTATAAATTTGCCAGGGCTGATTCACCGTCGGGCACTTGGAGGTCGAAGTGCACCGCGTGGCCCTCCGACGCAGCATTATCCGCCGATGCCATCGGAGCTTTCCCCCGAATTGTTGTCGGCGGCCCCATGTTTGAGAGAGAGGGGAAGCTTGAGCTCGACTGCACCTTACTTGAAGGAGCAACTGGTGCAGCCACAAACTTCTCGGGCTCTCTCGCCTCAACCCAAACCCCCTCATATGGCAGGACCATCGATGTGGTCTCGACGGTCGCCCTCTCCTCGGACAATGTAGCAGGGAGACTTGTCGGAGCCGACAGGGCCAGGATAGGATCGGAACCCGATATTGGTGGGACATCAGATTCTACGATCGATGTTGAAACATCGATCAGAGCTGGTGCCTAACATCTTTTCGACGGACGTGAAGGCCCGACCTCAAATTCTGCTCTATTCTTGGCAGCAAACTGACGAATGTCGGCATTCGACACTCGCATTCTCTGCTGCATAGCTTCAATTACGTCGGAGGTTAGTACAAGTTAGCGAGCAAGAAGAAAATCAAAAATAACTGACCAACTATACTATACCTAGGCGAGGAACCGAATTAAGGCCGGCGTCATAAAGAGCCTGTTCTATTACAAGCTCTTTCTACTTCGGGACCGACATATCCTTCAGTCGATGAAAGTCCTCCTGGTCGTCGATCTCCACTCGGCTGTTATCATTGGGACCAGTTCAGGGGTTGCCCCAACAAGAAGGAAAACCCCAAGGAAGAGAAGAAGAGATGATGAAAAATTAATTCTTCCATCCATGAATGGATGATGAAGACCGGTGATAAACGAAAGACCTTTTCGAGGGTTGAAGAACCACCACCCTCGGACCTTCGGGTGAGGTCGGAGGACAAAGAAAGCCCGAAAAAGAGAAAGGCGAGGGACAGTCGGCAACATCCGACATAACAAAGCAAAGCTGATTATCAGTCGGATCGAATTTGGCACCAGCTGAGTCAGACAAAGATCATAGTAATCCAAAATATTCTAGATAAATTTCAAAATCAAAAATCGAAGATCCATCCAAAGATTTTTGATGTAGAAGGCCACTTGGCCTGGATGGCGGGTTATTCACCCGACCATCAGCCCCAGGGGTGAAAAGTTGAAATTATTCTAGGATACAAAACTGCTCCCAAAATCGTTCAATATTCGGTTCTGAAAGTGAAGAAGCCTCCATGTTCGGACTCGATTGGGACTCATCAGTCGATTCTCCGATCGATCTTCCTAAAAAGGAGAAACCCTAGCCATGAAGATGACTCTAAAGAAGACAAGAACTTCAAGAACTTCAAGGAAAAGGACTCGAAAGAAAAGTTAACCTGAGCTGGAGCAACAATCTTGGGTGTTGGGGCAACGATCCGATAGAGTCCCAGCACCAAAACAGTGAAAAGTGAAGATTTGGCTGAGAGCGACCCTATATATATGATCCCTAAACGGTTGAGATGAGGGCGGCCAAATCGAAGATCTATCAGATGACGACACATGGCAATATCTGAGCCAACCATGGATCGGACGATTCGATGCACCTGTCCCAGATTGAGCCACGTCGCTCCTATCCGCATGAACAACTCTAACCCAATGACGTCCCGACACGTGGTAAGAATCTACATGCCAGAATTAAATATCACGATGCCGGTTTACATTTCTGATATGATGCCTGACACCAAATCCTCTTGCTGATGCGATGGCTCAAAAACAACAAAATAGTTGGTAGGCCGTACTCCAATGAAAGTGGTGGTAGAGTCGGGATGCGATGTGACAGACAACAACTCCTTTCATCTAAGGCAATTAACCATGTGGCAATGCACGTGGTAACTCACCATTGGACTCAGGAGTGGAGAGGCAACTATTGGGATAAACTGACCAACCTTCATAAATCGACCAATCTCTGACACACATCGACCAACACCCGACTCTGGCTCACCAAGCAAATGAATGACCTTGAAAGCAATTACCGACTATGTGTCAGATGAGCAGGCCGACATTACCTTCAATCGATCGACCAAACCCCTTCCTGCCGACTCAGAGTTAGTAAGCAACCGACTCAATATCAGTAAGCAGTCGGTGTTTAGACTCCACAGACAATGAACTACAATCGTCGGTATCTCAAGTCTGCTAACCGATGGTTGACCCCCGACATATAGTCGACCGACTCATCCAAATATATCATAACCGTCAAGAACAGTTACTCCACTGATTACGCGGTGTAATCTATGGAAATTGATAACTCACTACGAGATTACTGCCTGTGATTTTACGCCGCTAAATATGGGACCATATCTGACGGTTACGACCATCTACTCTGTAAAAAGGGAGTAAGATAACAACATGGACAAGCCATTCTTTTTCTACATTGAGCTCTACCACCATTCTGATTTCATTTGATTGTTGCCCAATCTTCCTCTCTGACTTAGGCATCGGAGGGTCTCCGCTAGAGATAACTCCAGTCAGCATGGACTTCATTTTGTAGGTGCTTGATCCCGACGAACAGGCGACGGATGGATTGACCGCAACAGATATATATAGAGGTTCACCATAAGGAACTCTTACACAAAGCAGAAATCAATTTAATGCACTATATTATGGAGGATCAAATTACAGACATTTGCACGCAGGCTCTCTTAAAAAAAAAATCCACAAACCCGAAGTATGCTTAGTGTCATCAATTTTGAATTAAAAAATATATTAAAAAATATTTCAAAATTATTATTTTAAAAATTTAAAAAAATTAATTTTTTTAATTTTTTTTAAATATTTAAATATTATTTTTTAATTTTATTATTTAAATATTTTAATCTTTTCATTATGATTTTAATTTTTTTCCATTGAGCTCCTAATTACATATCTTAATAGATCAGTAAAAATTCAAATGGTCATATATATTTAATTTTATTTTTATTTAAATTTTTTATTAAAGATTCTGATCATTGAATTTCTTATTAAGAACCTTAATGAATTAATAAAAATACATCGGTCATAAAGAATTATATTGAGATTTAATTTTATATATCTCATTCAAATCTTTTTCTCTCTCTTTTATTTTTTTTATTTATTTTTTTAAAATTATTTTTTTTAATGTTGAAAAAATCTTTATCAATTTTCTTTATGATTATATTCGTAGATGAAAGATTTTGACCGTATTTTGAGAGGATTTTTTTGAATTTTTTTATAAGAGAGAGAAAAATACGTCTCAGGATAATTGCGAAAGGAGCGGATTGCTCTGAACTCGGATAAATAGGCTGACAAGTTGCGAAAGCAAATTGTGTGTGTGTTGAACGGTAGAGGCACTCTATCAGATGTTTCCAGTGAAAGTTGTAAGCACTCATGGAAGGTAGTGTCTCGATTAAACCAACAGGTCAGCTGAAATTACGGATCGTTGTAAAATTTTATAGTGACATGTAAAGCACTTAATTGAACAAACAGTTGGATCAGCGTTGATTAACCTTTCTGTTCACATCACGTAGGGAGGGTAAAAGTAATTAAAAAAAAAACTTCCAGAGTACCTGCAGATCCAGTTGTTGATAGTCCTCCTCATGTGGGACTATATCACTTTTAAATGAACGAAAAGTAAGGAAAAAAATTTTTGGACTTGTATTAAAGACCTATTTAATTGGAGGCAATAAAACAGAGCGGAGACCAGCGAAAAAGGAAGGGTATGTGACCTTTTGTGGCGTGCGTGAAAGCCAGGTGAGAGGCATACGGACACGAGAGGCATATATATATATATATATATATATATATAGAATCAGATAATTAAATGATTGATTTTGTTTTAATTTTAATAAAATTTAATATATTATTTTTAATATAAAAAATTATAAATTGAACAGTTTTGATCTTTAAATTTTTTTTTTTAATAATTATTTTAAATATCCATACGTTTGGTGAGATCTGTCATCTTTACTGTTGAAATCTATTTTATTAGTGATGGTTGTTTTTTATTGAGGAAGCTAAGATTTAATCTTAATGATTATATATTTGTATAACTTTTAGTTGATTTAGAAAAAAATTGTAGTAATTTTTTTTTTAAATAGTGAAAGATTCACATCAAAATTATGGTATCTTTTTTATGAATTGCTTGATTATTTTTACTTATTAAGTGCTTGAATAGGTCGTAGAAATTATTGTTATTTTACGATATCCTATTTATTTATATAAAGAGTAAAAAGAAGTTTACAATATTATTATTCGTGATTGTAATTTTTTTCAATAAAGTGTTATCAGAGCAAGATTGTTAACGGTTAAATTTTTTTGCGTGGATTAAATAGGAGAACATATGGATAAAAGTATGGTTAAGCTTACATCTCCTAATTATTTAGTTTGAAAGTTTTATATGAAAGATTTATTATTTTGCAAAGATTTGTATATCCCATTGAAGGGGATAATGCCAAACCAGTGAGAAAAATTAGCAAGAGTGGCAAAAAATAAATAGGAAGACAGTTGAATTAATCAGGCAATGGATAGGTGATAGTATTTTTCATCATATTGCTATGAAAACTAATACCCATAATTTATGAAAGAAACTGGAGTGCTTCTGTGAACGGAAGATTGCACAGAACAAAGCATTTATGATCAAAAAGCTTGTGAATATGAAGTATAAAGAGAAAAATTCAGTTGCCGAGCATCTGAGTAGATCTCTGGATGCAGTAAATTAGAGTTGACTGCTATGAAGATGATGCTAGGTAATGAGTTGCAAACATTATTATTGCTCAATTCTCTGCATAATAGTTGTAAAACTCTGGTTGTATCATTCAGTAATTCAGCTTCTAATGATATGGTGATATTGAAAATGGTAAAGGATAGTATGTTTAATGAGAAGATTAGAAGAAGAGAATAGGACATGACTATATAGTTAGAGGCATTGGTTACAGAAAGATGGGAAAGGAGCAAAATCAAATATTTCTAAAATTTTAACAATCATGATAAGTTAAGGAGAAGATCTAAATTTTGAAAAAAGATCAAATATTTTTATTGTGGCAAGTCAGGGCACATGAAAAGGGAGTGTAGAAAATCTAAAGTAGAGCAATTAATTAAGAGAGAGAGGTGAAAAAGAAGGATGAAAAAGATATAGCAATAGTTATATTTGATGTTGATGTCATCATTATTGATGATGATGATTTTGTGAACCTTAAGGTTGTTGACTCAAATCCCTCTTTCATATTACTTCTCAGTGTGAATTCTTCACATCTTATACTAGCAGTAATTTTGATAGTTTCAGAATGAAAAATGATAGAGTAACTAAGATTGTCGGTATGAAAGATGTTTGCTAGGAAACCAATATTGGATGCCAGCATTATTGAAAAATATGAGACATATTTCAGATATCCACCTCCACTTCATCTCCACTAGAATATTTGATGATGAAGGTTACCACAATCACTTTGGTGAAAAAAAATGAAAGCTTACCAAAGGTTCTCTGGTGGTAGTAAGAGAAAAAACATCAAGCACATTTTAACATGATGTAGTCAAAATTATTCAAGATAAAGGTGAATATAGCTGAAGATTTCTCCACTAAATTATGGCCTAAGTGGCTTGGCTACATGAGTGAAAAGGGATGTAATGTCTTTGTTAGAAAAATACTTCTTCCTATCAAAGATACATCTTTGAAGACATATACTGATTATTTAATTGACAAACAATATAGAATTATTTTTCATAAATCCCCTCCATATAAAAGATCATATATTTTGGATTTGATTCATATTGATGTTTGTACTATAGATGCTAGAACTCTTGATGGTGCTTTATATTTTATTATTTTTACTGATGATCATGCTAGAAAAATATGGGTTTTTATTTTAAAATTAAAAAAAATCGATGTATTCAAGCATTTTCATGCTAATGTTGAAAGAGAAACGGAAAAGTAACTAATGTATATTTGAGTAGATAATGGTGGTGAATACATGGGTCCATTTGAAAAAGATTGCAAAGATCATGGCATCAGATTTGAGAAAACTATTTCTAAAATATCTCAACATAATGGAGGTACTAAGAGAATGAATCATACTATTTGTGCAAGAATTCAGTATATGCTCTATCATGCTAAATTGCCAAATCCTTTTGAGGTGAAGTGATGAGAATTGCAATGGATTTGATCAACCTTTCTCCTTCAATTTCTGTTCAAGGTGATATACTAAAAAAAGTATGGATTGAGAAAGATATTTCATATGATCACTTAAAGGTATTTGGCTGTAGGGTATTTTTTCATATCCTTAAAGATGAGAGATCTAAACTTGATGGAAAGTCTAAACAGTTTATCTTCTTGAGTTATGCATATGAAGAGTTTGGTTACAAATTATGAGATCCAGTCGATAAAAAGATTATCAGAAATAGAGATGTTGTGTTTCTAGAAGATTAGACTATTAAAAATTTTAAAAAAATTGAGAAGCCAAAGTTTATCACTAAAAATTATATAGATCTAAATCCAATGCCTCATACCATGATAAATAACGACAATAGAAGAGATGTACAAGAAGATGATGGTAATGTAGTTATGGAGCTCATATCTGATAATGATATGTTAGATGGTAACGTAGTTAATAAGCAAGCTCCTTCAGAACCACCAATTGATTCTCAATTGAGAAGATCCACTAGAGAGCATCATCCTTCCTAGAGATATTTTTCTCATAAGTATGTGATGATTACTGATGGGAGAGAATCTGAATGCTATCAAGAGGCCATGAATCATGAACAAAAGAGATAGTGATTAAAAGTTATACAAGAGGAAATAAAATTGTTATGTGAGAATTACATATTTGAGTTTGGTGGAACCTCTCACATGAGTGAGAAGAAGAAGATTTATTGGATTGTCCATCTTTATATGAGACTATATATTTTTTAAATAAATAAAAGAAAAGGAGGAGAGTTCTTTGTTGATGCATATTAGTGGCCTATTTAATTGGGGCAACAGGAGAGCGTGGAAACCAGCAAAAAAGGAAAAGGTTCTCACATAACCTTTTGTGGTGCGCGTGAAAGCTTGGTAAGGCGCACAGAAACCTGAGGCATGAAAAAGCCTAGCGAGAAGAAAAAATAATTTTGAAGTTATTTTATTAGATATTTGGATAGTTGATTGTATTTTAATTTTGATAAAATTTCAATATATTATTTTAGATATTAAAAATTATAAATTAAATAATTTTAATTTTTAAAAATTTTTATCAATAATTATTTTAAATATCTATATATTTAGTGGAATCTATTCTCTTTGTTGTTGAAATTTATTTTATTGGTGATAGTTATTTTTTTTATTAAAAAAATTAAAATTTATTTTTAATAATTATATATTTATATAATAGCCAAATTGATCTAAAATTTTTTTTCAATAATTTTATTATTTTAAATAATAAAAAATTTATATCAAAATTATAATATTTTTTTTATAAATTATTTAATTATTTTTGTTTATTAATTATCTGAATAGATTATAGAAATTATTGTTGTATTGCATAAAGAGATAAAAAAAAATTATTGTATTATTATCCGTGATTTCAGTTGTTCCAATATTAGTGAAAGAGGGAGCGCATCCATCAACTCTTTTCTTTTCTCTGTTTCTTCACGAATCGATCGGACAGACTCTTTGGAGTTCGCATAATGGCTGATGTGCTTCTCTCAGCCTTGCTACCGGTGGTGATGAAGAAGGCAGCCGACCGTCTTCTCCAACAGTTTGGAGTGATATGGGGCATGGAAGAGAAGCTAGAAAAGCTGGAAAGAACACTATCGGCAATCCTGTCCGTACTTGGGGATGCAGAGCAGCGGCAAGTCAAGGATCCAGCTGTGAAGAGGTGGTTGGCAGCGCTGAAGGATGCAGTCTACGAAGCAGACGACATGTCAAAAAGGGTGCGCAGCTTCTTTTCTGTTCACAATCCAGTTTGGTTTCGCTTTAAGATGGGGCAGAAGTTGAAAGAAATTGTCCAGAAAATAGATGAAATCGCAGCTGAGAGAATTAGATTTGGTTTCACGGTCACAACCCAACCACAAAACAGGGATAGGCCACAAAGCCACTCCTATATTGATGAGTCAAATGTCATTGGTAGGGAGAAAGATAAAGAAAAAATAGTGAAGTTGTTACTTGATCATGATCGCAACCAGAATGTTGCCGTCCTCCCCATAGTTGGTATGGGTGGACTGGGTAAGACCACACTGGCCCAATTCGTTTACAGAGATAAGAGGGTGGAGAAGCATTTCCAACCGCTCATATGGGTCTGTGTGTCCGACGAGTTCGATATTGCGAAACTTGCTAGAGCAATAATAGCTTCAGCCACAGGAACGGAGTGTCAGGAATCAAACATGGAGTTGTTACAACGCCGCCTTCGAGAAGTTGTAAGTGGAAAAAGGTACTTACTTGTATTAGATGATGTTTGGAACGAGGATCAGGCAAAGTGGGATGAGTTAAAAACTTTACTAGGAACCGGTGGAGAAGGGAGCAGGATCATTGTGACCGCACGAAATGAGCAGGTATCATCGATAATGGGCACACTCGATGCGTATCTTTTAAAAGGTTTGACTGAGGATGATTCTTGGACATTGTTTAGGAAGAGAGCATTTGAAGAGGGAGCAGAGGAGCATCAAAATCTGGTAAGCATAGGCAAGGAGATTGTCAAGAAATGTGGTGGGTTGCCTCTAGCAGTGAAGGCATTGGGGAGCTTAATGCATTCCAAGAGTCAGAAAAAGGAATGGTTGTCTGTGAGGGACAGCGAGATTTGGGATATGCAGGTTGGTGAAGATGGGATCTTACCCGCACTAAGGTTGAGCTACAGTCATTTGCCTTCCCATTTAAAACAATGCTTTGCTTTTTTTGTGCCATATTTCCGAAGGATTATGAGATAGAAAAGGATCTGTTGATTCAACTATGGATGGCCAATGGATTCATTGCATCTGGTGGAAGAAAGGAGTTGGAGGACAAGGGGCATGAGATTTTTAATGAGTTGGCTTCAAGATCTTTCTTTCAGGATATCAAGGACGTTGCGGGAGATGCGGGGTCACTACAGGAAAAATGGTCATTAACGACGCTATTAATGGTCATTAACGACGCTTTAAAGCGTCGCTATTTCGCTTTACGACGCTTCGAAAAGCGTCGGCAAAGCGTCGACTATGTAAGAGTGGGGACGAATAGCGCCGACGCTTTTTAAAAGCATCGTTATTTTTTAACGACGCTTTAAAGCGTCGTAAAGATTTACATTAACGACGCTTTAAAGCGTCGTTAAATTTGTCTTAACGACGCTTATAAGCGTCGTTAATGTAAATCTTTACGACGCTTTAAAGCGTCGCAAAAGACAAATTTAACGACGCTTATAAGCGTCGCTAATGTAAATCTTTACGACGCTTTAAAGCGTCGCAAAAGACAAATTTAACGACGCTTTAAAGCGTCGTTAATGACCTTAGACTTTTATACAGTCTACCAAGACGCTTTTCGAAGCGTCGGCTTTTTGTCTTTAACGACGCTTATAAGCGTCGTTAAAATAATTTTAACGACGCTTATAAGCGTCGTTAAAGGTTTTAAGAGGAAAAAAAAATATAGATATTATCTAAAAAAAAAAAGAATACAATACATTCCTGTACGAAATCATATCACATCTGTACAATAAACATGTACAATACAATAAACATGTACAATCACCACATTCACATTCACACCTGTACAATCACCATCATTCACATCAAAAGCAAGCTGAAATAGAAAATTTAATCAAACCAAAAGACAATATTTTATATAAATAAAAATAAAGTACTAATCGTCCATTACAATCAAGAGTAATATAAATAAATATAAAAATACAACAAAAATAAAATAACATCAATCTACAGGCGGATGGTCGTCGTTGTCTCCACGTGACGTGCCGCTATCTCGACGGGTGCCTGATATGCCAGGAGCCTACAAAAAACATATCAAAAGCATGATTTGCATATCTATAAATAAAATATATAAATCATTAAATTAATACAAAAATATATATTTAATATTATGTGTTTACCTGAGATGAACCATACATCTCTAATAAAGATGTAAGGCGATCAATCTATCCCCTCATGGCCTGCATCTCGGCACGGCTCTGTCGCATCTCCTCCATCTCAGCGGCACGACTCTGTCTAATCTCCTGTATCTCCGCCTCGAGTCTGCGAACGCGTGAATCCTGAGCATCTGCTGCAACATGCTGCGTATATCTACTAACCTCAGATAACTGAGTGGGGGTGACTCCTACTCCATAACCCCTCACTCGGCCGTAGCTCTCTGGTCCCATCAACTCTGTGAATACCTCAGCCTCGATACGGCTCTGCTGCGTAGATGCTGCGGACTCGTCGTCACGCTCCGCAATGAGAGATGTAGCCCTCTCCTGTATTTTTTTTGAAAACAAGAGTTATACATTAATAGCTAACAAAATTAAATTTAAATCATTGCAAAAAATATAATATTAATAATGCCGTACATATAAATCTCTCGACTCATCTCGAACAAAAGTACCATCCTGATGAGTATGAGTCATCCGGTAAAACTCCACTTGTCCGGGTTCCCTCCCATGCTCATCCTCCTACACAAATAATTTCAATTTTAAGCAAACAGTTATGATAATTTAAAAAAATATATGAGTATCATGATACAGACATGGTCCACGATACATAATGATATTAGTTACATAAATATTTGAACATAAAAATTAAAAGTTAATTATGAAAGTTTAAGGAACATACAAACTCCTGTCGGAGTCGTGCATAACTCTTCGACCCCGATGTATGAGGAACAGACTGAGCTGCTCGTGCAGCTCTACCAATAGCAGAATAAGTCTGTAAAATAAAGTAAAGAACTTGTTATATATACAATATATAATAAAAATCAATATTTTTATAAAATATTTAGGAAAAAAAGATAATAAACAGATAATATACCTGTGCCCTCTCGGAGAACCAATAATGAACCAACTCCATCCACTGATGAGGGGGTACATCAGGAGGACAATTCCTAGCAACCTCCTCCTCTGTCATACCCTGTCTCATATAGTCCTTCTTCAATTGTGCTCTATATTCTTTCCATTTGCGGTTGAGAGACTTCATTACAAAATCATGAGTGGATGGAGGGAGAACAAACTTGCTCTATAAAAAAAAAAGTTAAATGAAATAAATTATATAAATGATTAACAATTAATATACAGTATGAACATCAATTCATTACCTCTATAACTCGGAGGAGCTCAACTTTGTACGTTGGAAGCATGTCATTCCATTTTGCATAGCCCAACGGACATAGCTGAGGCCTCCGAGCAACAGTCCCCAAAAATGAAGTCAATAAGCAGGCAGCTTTTTTAATTGGCTGACCTAGCTGATTGCACTCCACAACAATCCTCTCGCCCTCACGCATCTGCCACACATCTTGTACTACTGTGGGTCCGCGTCTGGGGTGTACTCTCCCGGATCCGTCTGCAAAAAATACATAAAAGTAACTATATCATAAATATACATAAAATGAAATAAAAAAAATTACATGAAAGATAATATATACTCTGCACGTGTATCTCATCATCTGGCTGATGAACAGGAGGATCGTGCTGTGCTGATGATGAAGGACAGGGCTCAGAATGCTGTGCAGCTGAACTGGCCTCAGGCTGCTGTGCTGAAGAAGACGTACCGGCCTCTGTCTGTGAAAACTGGAACTGCACACCAGCATATCGTCCCCTGCGATGCATGATGTCACCTAGCATTTATATAAATAAAAGGTAGAATCAGTTAATATATGGAGTAAAATAACACAATAATTAATGCAAAATATATACATCATAAATAATTATTACCAGTAACAATCAAGCAGTAGTGTTTTCTTCGAATTCTGTTCTAACCAACGTCGTCGTAGCATTTAAATCATTAGCTGGCACAAAATTGTAGGGCATACATTGTGTATAAGTGTCATCGTCATCATCCTCCACTTGGTTTTCCATATCATATAAGTCTCTAGGTTTTGTTTTGATGACAGTAAACCAATCTTTATCTTTTGCGTCTTGTACATAAAATACTTGACGAGCTTGAGATGAAAAAATGAATGGGTCATCCTTCAATAACACACCAGTGTGTATCAACCTTGAAAAATTTACAAGTGTAAATCCATTTGCATCTTGTTTCAAACCCCTTGGTGAGTTTATGTCTATCCAATCACATCTAAACAGTACTACTTTAAATTTTTCATAATAATCCAACTCATAGATATCTTTAAGTGCACCATAATAAGATTTTCCATCCGCTTCCACCATAACACCGCTATTCTGTATTTTTCTAAATTTCTTCCATTCTCTAGTATGAAATTTAAAGCCATTAAGGTGTGATAACGAGCTGTCTCATCATTAGATGTATGTATGGGCTCCTCAACATGCATACGTTCCGTATGCGTACATCCATCAAACATCCCAACTGTTTCTTGTATACTACTTGATTCTCCTAAATTTTGAACATCAAATCCAAAAGCATCTGTGATCAAACCCCTTATATCATCATCTCTTGCAGAATTGTCTTCTAGGCTAGTGGATCCGCAATGAGTCAGGGGTTGGTTACATGATGATGGCAACATAGATTCTCCATGAAAAATCCAGTCGGTATAACCTCTTAAAAAACCATTCCATACCAAATGTTCTTCAACATTTTGTGGATCTAAAGAAGAACTATTTACACATTTCCGACATGGACATAAAATCTTGCCATTCAAACTACTTTTCTCCATACCAAATTTAATGAAGTCATGAACTCCATCTAAATATTCTTTACTATTCCTTGGTTTATTTATCCAACTTTTGTCCATTGTAGGATAAAACTGACCGAACTTGCAATTTATCTAAAAATAAAAAAAAAATTATACAATCTATATTAATGCAATGAGTAAAAAATATCAGTCATTTCATAAAATCCAAAAAAATAACAGCTAGATAAAGTTTACATAGTAAATGCTTGCTATCATCAACTAATAGGTAAAGAAGGTCCTATCCCATTCAGAAAATGTATTAATTCTAAGGTCAATTACAAAAATCAAATGATATGCAACAAGAGCCGAAAAAAATTTTGGCAGCATTTCCCCTTAGTTCTTCCGTATAGGAAGAACAAAAGGAAAATACCATCCGAAATTTTTTTCGAACCTCTCACCATACCATTTGATTATGGTAATGACCTATAGAATTACTCACATTTTCCAAACTGTCCATACTGGACAATCAATTGATCAATGTACATAATTCTTTTATCCGTACAAAAATAAATAAATGTACGGATATAATAGAATATGTACATTAATCAAAAGACGGGTCTATGTTTCGATGCAATGTAATTTTTGAAAAATTAATTCATAATTAACTTGATTTAATACCTGATATTAACTTGGGGAGTAGTGGACAAAGAAACTTGGCCCAGCTTAATCCAGATGCTTAGTCTTCATCAGTCACGAAGATAAGGATAACGTAGGCCACATGATATCAGGGTCCAGCCACATAACGAGCGCCACATGTCAGATAAGCAATCGATCAGGATTCATGAAACTATGAAATTATCCATTCATCAACCATTTATCACAACCTTAATTAATTGTACTATATATTTTCGGGTGAACCTCGTAGAGAGATACTAAGAGGGTGTGGTTGTAAATTGATCTAGCTCTATATCATTTATTTTATGCTATACATGTTTACCATATTTGATATTTGATAACTGGTTGTAAATTGATCATGTACAACCAGTTGTTAAC
This sequence comes from Elaeis guineensis, assembly GCF_000442705.2. NCBI lineage: Eukaryota > Viridiplantae > Streptophyta > Magnoliopsida > Arecales > Arecaceae > Elaeis > Elaeis guineensis. The sequence goes on along the minus strand of NC_026006.2, from coordinate 47,198,076 downwards.
CACCAAATCCAAAAGAGTATGACTTGCATAATTTGGAGCACAGACATACATGAAGTACAAGCCTACTCACTAAATTAAAATTTTCCTGTTACACATATTTGCATTATAATCCTTGCACAAGCACAGTAAAATAGAAACTTCAAAAGAACTATATATAAGCATGCCATTGATCAGAGGAAACAAACACAGAGAAGATTCTGGAAGACAGAGTGAGTGAAAAATAGATGCAGAAGCATAAGTAAGGGGGATTGGTAGCAAGAAGAGCAACATACTCACCGATCAAAGAGATTTTCAGGGTCCATCCTAAAATGTCAGGATAAATTTCACCACACTTCATAAACATTGCAGTAAAAAAACTTTCATTAATGAATTCAAGGTTTCATGTATTTAGAGCATGACATGATGACGGATGCTAAATAAGATTAAAGTATGATTTACAGCAGGAAGGTTGAAACAGGCCAAAATGAAATATAATAATACTATCATTGATCCAAAGAGACTAAATAACATCATCCACAGAAAGTAACATAATGACAAATAGATGAGTCATGCTCAAGTAATCACAAAATAATCAAAACACAACACTGCTAACATCATACTTGTTTCAAAATGAAAGAAAACATGGATTTAGGACGCCAGGTTTTGTGAAAGAAAACCATGCAGCACTAATAACGTCATATTGTTTTTAACTAGAATATTATGAAGGTGTAACTCTAGAAGATCATAATATTAGCATTTGCATTTCGTTACAAAAGAGAAAAACTACGAAATACAGATAACTCCAAAAGTTCATTATTTGTTTTCCTTATATTAGGCAGTGTATCCTTTCATCTTTCGTTCTACATTAGCGCTATATAGGCATTAAATAACAATGTGTATCACAACATCATGGTAGCACATCTCCAGTAAATTAGAATCATGAGATTTGGTATAAAATTATCCCATCTCCCTCTCTTGCATTAGATGAAAATGAACCCAAATAAAGGGTTTTGGAATCCTTTTATGACCCATTGCCGGCCCAAACTAGTCAGCAACTACCAGATCAAACTTTCTATATAAGCCGATACGGGCAACATGAACCATACTGCAGAATACACACCTACTTGAAATGGAAGATGAGTCACATGCACATCGCACATGCACAAGGCAGACATGGACATGCATAGAGAGAAACCAATTGATGGACAACTTGCACCATCAAATTTCAACAGAGAAGAACTCTCTCACTTTCCTAGACCTAGGCGTATCAAAACCAGTCATGTGAAGATCTCCTCACACTCCCTAAAACCTAGCATCCACAGCAAAGAATTCTAGACCAAATTCGGAGCTCCAAAGAGAAGAACTCGCAATGTAAATCCTCTGTCCATCTTTCTAAATATAAAGAACCCTAATTTCGAGCTTCCAAGCTCCACAATATCAACTAATTAAGAAGAAATACTAAAGAACAGGGGAATTATACCAGAATCCACGGATATCTCATCACCTCGAGGATTCGATTTGCGGATTTCTCGGATTCTGGGGTTTTCAGGCGGTGGATCCGATGCTGGAGCTGGATCGACCGGAGACCGTGTCGATGTTCGATGACGGAGAGGATTTCCGCTCCGAGAAATGGTAAACACATATAACCTCAGACAACAATGTAACAAGATCTGAAGAAATTAACACTCATGGTCCCACAAATTCTAAAGCTTTTAGATGCGATTACCGGTCATGACACAGGGAAGGAGGGAGGGGGAGAGAGAGAGAGACCGAACCTTTGGGCCGAAATTGAATCGGTCGAACACGAATCAGTCTGCGCCAAACAAAATCCAAGCAAAAGTGCACGGCAATCGAAGGGAATCGTGATGGGAAGATGGCCGCCGGGAGGGGGGAGGGGAGGAGGGCCGGTGGGGTGGCTGCTTCCAGCGGACGGTGTACGGCTTGGACCGCGCGGGTGCGGCGTCGACGGACGCGGCAGCAGAGGGGAGCGGCAAACGGCGGTGAGCCGTGGACGGCGGATGCGCGTGGACGGCGGGCGCGGTGCCGGCGGCGGAGATGAGACGGGGTCGGCGGAGGAAATTAAGGATGGAAAGGGCGGCGGTAGATAAATTAGGGCACGGAAGAATAAGGGTATTAAACGAACCTAACGACGCTTTTTAGCGTCGTTAATTACTGTACAAAAGCGTCAGTATTTGCTTTATTTAACGACGCTTTTGCTAAAAGCGTCGGCGTTGACGTTGGATTGTTTTACGACGCTTTTAAGCGTCGTTAAACGACGACGCTTTTAAAAAGCGTCGGCAGGTCTGCGCAACTTGCCGACGCTTTCCAAAAGCGTCGGCAAAAAACTATCGCTACAAGCCCTTTTCGTTGTAGTGGGTACTACGGATTTTATGGATCCAGGGGTGAACTTTATTGCACAACAACTTGCAAGATGCACGACCTCATGCACGACCTGGCACAATCCATTACGGGGAATGAATGCCTCAGCGTAGTGGACCCTGCCACGTTGGAAGATGTGTCTAAGAAAACCCGTCACTTGGGCACATCTGGGCATTTCATATTGAACATCCATAGGATCTTGAATACTTCTCCAAACATTCGCACTCTCCTGTCCTCATTATCAACGGAATGGAGTAATCGTATTATGGTGACCGCGGATTCACCAAAGCCTAGGTCATTGAGAGCATTGGGTCTAACTCATCCTGATATTAGTAGATTGCCTATTTCAATTGGATTTCTGAAACACCTAAGATACCTGGACCTCTCTCGCACTGATATAGAAGCATTACCTGATGCCACCAGCACACTTCTCAATCTACAAACTCTGAAACTCTCTAATTGCGACGAACTACGTAAGCTGCCCAAAGACATGAGAAATATGAGTAACCTGAGGCATCTTTACATTGACGGATGTGATAATCTGAAGCAGCTGCCAGCAGGTATAGGGCAATTAAGCAGCCTGCGAACATTGACGAAATACATTGTAGGCAATGATGCTGGAAGACGTATAGGTGAGTTGAATAGCTTAGATCTCGGTGGCTTTCTAGAGCTGTATAACCTGAGGAATGTGAGGGATGCAGCAGATGCTAAAGAAGCTAATCTCAGTTCCAAACATAACCTTCGCTCATTAATATTATGCTGGGATATGATTGCATGGAATGATTCTTGTTATAGATCAAGTGCCCCTGATGTTTGTAAGGATGTTTTGCATGTAGGAAATGGTGAAGAGGTTTTGGAAGCCGTTGGGCCTCATGATGGCTTAAAGCTACTGGCAATACGGTGCTATGGGGGCGAGAGATTTCCAACGTGGATGATGGACTCTCTGTTACTGCAAAATTTAGTTGAAATCCATCTGGGAGCTTGCGCAGGTTGCGAACATCTCCCACCTTTATGGCAGCTACCTGTACTTAAATTTCTCTACTTGATTAGGATGGGTAGCGTCAAGCATCTCTGCAGCAGCACCATCTACGGCAATGCAAGTAATGGCACACTGCAAGCATTCCCCTCACTAAAGAGACTGGTGTTGCACACGATGCAGAGCTTGAAGGAGTGGTCAGAGGATGAAAAAACTGTAGAGGTCGTGCAAGTTTTCCCTCATCTTGCTGAGCTTAAGATCATTAATTGCCCAAATTTGATGACCATACCAAAATTACCATCTCTCAAAAGTTTATCAATGAAAGGAACCAATAAGCAGTTGGGCTTGGTCCATAGTCTGACGGCACTATCTTCCCTTGAAATTGAAGTCGATAAAACGAGCAATGGTACAGAGTCTCCTCCTCTTGCTCAGGAAAGAAAAATGTCTTTCAGGGATTTTAGATCTCTTGAAAATTTAACTTTCACGGCATCTGAGGATATGGCACCATTGCTGGAGGAGGAGGAGGAGATGAAAGGGCTGAGCTCATCCCTGCATCATTTGGAGGTTATAAGATGCAAGTGGTTGTTTTTATCATCACAGCAGGCATCATCTCCTTTGGGGTTTTGGAAGAACCTAACTTCTCTCCTATCTTTAGGGATCAATGATTGTGATGATTTAGTCTACTGGCCGGAGGAGGAGTTCCGTGGCTTGAACTCACTGAAGACGTTAACAATCAGGTATTGCAACAAGTTGGTTGGCCCGTCACGTTTGCCATTATCCTCGTCATCATCAGGGGATGGAGAGTTTCCGCCAAACTTGGAATATCTGAATATTATACATTGTGATGGTCTAGTGGAATGGCCCAAGTTGCCTGCTACCCTCATATCATTGTCTGTCCAGTACTGCCCCAAATTCAATTCCATGACGGAAGGCCTGCGACATGCCACCGCTCTCGACGACATTTACATTACAGACTGTCCAAGCCTGATGTAATAACCCAGATTATTAAAAAAAAAAAAAAAAAAAAAATAGAGGAGGAGGAAGACTCCTAACCGGAGTCTTCTTCCTTCCCGTTTCCGGCGAAATCGGACTCGAGGAGTCCGACTAGGGTAGAAAACCTCCTCTATAAAGACCCCCCTTTCCTCCCTTAGAATCTTACTACAAAATTTCAAAGAAATTAAAGGGATTTGAAGGATTTTTGGCAAAAGAGAGCGCCGTGAGGGTTGATCGGAAGAGAAGGGCCGCCGGAGCTGTTTTTGACTGCCGAAACAAGGTACGTTCCTTCTTCCTCCCTTTCGGATTAATCTCTCCGGCCTTTGGGTGCTTGGAAGCCGGCGAGATACCGGTTCGGGCTCAAATAGGGACACCCCTGTTTACGTTTTATTTTTTTTCTCCCCGTATGCCACCGGCAACAGCCACCGTTGGGGCTGTCACCGGGGCTGTGGATGCGTCACCGTCGGCTGCTGTCGGAGGGTGGCCGGAGTCGGCCCTCCTTGGCTGCTTGAGGGTGAGAGGAGATGGAGGGGGATGATGCCCTGTTTTGCCCCAAAGGAAACCACGGGAAAAGAAGAAGGAAGAAGAAGAAGAAGAAGAAGAAAAGAAAAGAAAAGAAAAAAGAAAAAGAAAAAGAAAAAAAAAAAGAAAAAAGAAAAAAAAAAGAAAAGAAAAAGAGAAAGAGAAAAATAAAAAAATAAAATAAAATAAGAAGAAGAAGAGAGAGAATTTTCCTCTCTCTCCTTTCTCTCTTCTTTCTCTCTTTTTTCTCTCTCCTCTCTCTACCTTCTCTCTCTATATTTTCTCTCTCTAGATTCTCTCTCTAGACTTTTCTCTCTCTTTATGAATTTTGTCTCTCTAGAGTCTTTCTCTCTCTCTGATTGCATCACAGACCCTAGGATATATTTGAATTAAAAATATGATGAATTGAGATTGCTCCGAAATTCATGCAGTAGATCTGATCCCAGTCCGATCCTATTCGAAATTTATAACACTTGATTCATATTGAGTCACCCTGATAGGACCTTTGATGATCTCGATCATGAGTGCCTCATCGGAAGGATGCGAAGGTTTCTCTCTCCACTTTCTCTCTCTAGAATTTTCTCTCTCTTCATGGATTTTCTCTCTCTAGAAGTCTTATGGATCAGTGGAGGATCCAGATACTTAGGTAAATCCTAATTTTGGTTAATCCTAAGAGAGATCCTCGATCTGTGTTATTAGGATGATTATCAGTAATTTTCTCCATATATGATTTTTATATTGATCAGGGTCATGAAGAGATGATTGTCTGCATATGATATCGAGCGGAATATTTTGTTAAAGAAATTCATAAATCAAAGAAGAACATTGATTTCTGTGCTTGGATCAATCACCGATAAAGGTAAGAATTTCTGTACATGATCACTATTATATATATGCTATTTTACTGTTGGTCTTGCATCGTTGGTTTTGCATCGTCGGATTTGAGATCGATGAATTTATTATACCTGAGATACTATTATTTGATTTTGAGCATGAGTATGTTATGTCAATATATATGTATCAGAGATTGATGGCATGATTATATGGATATGACATATCTAAATTGATCATAATGCAAGTCAGAATTGATTTGATGAAATAAACACATAATGATTAAATGAAAAGAAAGAGATATATGGTATGGACTAGTCTTGCCATGTGGAACAGCCCGCTAGGAGCTTATGCCTGGGACAGCCCCCACTGGCTTACAGGTGGATCAGCCGGCCAGGAGCTCATGCCTGGGACAGCCAGCCAGGAGCTTATGCCTGGGACAGCCTCTCACGAGCTTTCGTACATGGGACAGCCGGCCAGGAGCTCATCCTGGGACAGTCTTGAAAGACTTTTTAAGTGGATTCGATCCGGATGATGACTGAGGTATAGAATTGGATAGTCCAGAACCAGAAAGAAAAGGTTAAGAATCATGTGATTATGAAAGGAGAAATGAAAGATAAGACATGAAATAATTGTTGAACAAAAGGGTTTCACCTGTTAACATATGATGATGCATCTATTTTAACAAGACAGAAAATTTATGGATATTTGCATTATTCTGGATATTGAATATGAGATTTTATATTTTATTGCTTATTCTTATTTTCAGATTATATTACTATATCAGTGTGATATGGAAATTCTTACTGGACTGTAAAGCTCACACCCTTCCATCTTTCTTTTCTTCTCAGAGACACAGGACGTTCATGATTGGCTATGGCTTAGATTTATGGGTGAGCAGATGGATAGATAGAGTGTCATAGTACCTGATCAGAGGATTGAAGAAATTTAATTTGTAATTATGCAAGATTTTATAAATTATTATTGAAATTAATTGTTATGGATATTAAGATTGTAATGATTTATTTTGGCCTTGCATATTCTTTAGGGCTTGCTCTAAGAAGTGTGCGGCCATCACGTATCCGACCCGGGTGTTGGGTTCGGGGCATGACAGAATGGTATCAGAGCATAGGTTATGATCATTAGGGATTTTGATATAAGTGATTAGAATATTACAGAGTGATATTAGAGCTTAGGTTATGATCATTGGAGATTACGATATAAATGAATAGGATGAGATAGAATAATATCAAAGCTTAGGTTTAAGATCACTAGAGATTATAAAGAGATATTAAAACTTTATGTAAGATCAGTAAGATGTGACAGAGTGACATCTGAGCTTTGAGGTTAGGTTACGTTTATTTGGAGACAATGATACAAGCGATTAGGATATGACAGAACAGTACTAGAGCCCAAGTTAAGGTCACTAGGGATTGTCATATAGGTGATCTCAAAACTTTAAGATTATAATCAATAGAGTATTGTTGGGTATAAAATACCCACAGCCGAAGTCCTCAGTGGAATCGACTACATGACAACTCCGCCCGGACTCCTACGGGAGCCGGGCTCCGTCACCGACAACTCCAACAGCTACGAGCAGACTTCGCCCGGACTCCTACGGGAGCCGGGCTCCGTCCTCAGCATCAACCGCTGGTAGGCCTCGTCCGGACTCCTACGGGAGCCGGACCTTCCCTCTGACTTTAATTGCAGGAAAACTTCGCCCGGACTCCTACGGGAGCCGAGCTTCGTCCTCGACTCCAACGGCTGCAAGACAGACTGCGTCCGGACTCCTACGGGAGCCGGACTCCGTCAATAACTTCAGCCGCAAGCAGACTCCGCCCGGACTCCTACGGGAGCCGGGCTCCACCGCCGACATCGACTACAGGACAGCTCCGCCCGGACTCCTACGGGAGCCGGGCTCGGTCCTCAACGTCAACTGCTGGCAAGTTTCGTCCGGACTCCTACGAGAGCCGGACTTCGCCCTCGACTCCAACGGCTGCAAAACAGACTGCGTCCGGACTCCTACGGGAGCCGGACTCCGCCGACGACTTCAACAGTAAGGGGACTCCGTCCGGACTCCTACGGGAGCTGGGCTCGGTCCTCAACGTCAACTGCTGGTAAACCCCGTCCGGACTCCTATGGGAGCCGAGCTTCACCTTTAACTTTGATTGCAGGAAGACTCCGCCTGGATTTTTACAGAGGTCGGACTCCGACCGCTGTTGAGCTTCAGCCGATAGATCTGCGCCCCTTGGCGGCCCTGCTCCACTTCCTACAACGGATCCCGCACTGCTCCATCACCCCTGACAGGCCACAGTAACGGTCGCAGCCCCGCTCCACTCTCTACGGCGGACCCTGCGTGACCCCATTACTCTCTGACAAGCTGTATCAACGGCCATGATTCTGCTCCGCTCCCTGCGGCAGGTGCTGCGTGACTCCACTACTTCCTGGCAGGCCGCAATAACGGCCACGATCCTGCTCCACTCCTCGCAACTGATTCCACGTGGCGAGCTACGGCGATAGCCACGATTCTGCTCCACTACCCTTCGCAATAAAGTTCCCCTGACTACGAGCGGCCCACTACCCGACGGTTACCAACGTCGCCATCAATCCGTTACCTCCTCCGCCTATAAAAGGGGGACTCAGATACGTTATTCTATAAGCTCATTTCTTATCTCAAAACTCTGCTAAATTCTCCGTTCGAGCACTCCATTCTTGTTGAGGCAGAGAACTGACTTGAGCGTCGGAGGGTCTTGCCGGAGCAACCCCATCTCCGGTTTAGACTTCCTTTGCAGGTCCCGACGGCGACCGCGACTTCCCCGACTCCAGCTTCTCCGGCGCAAGTAGATTTTTGCACCAATAGGATTGGCGCTAGAGGAAGGGTTGAACCTCCACAGTACCCTTGTTCTTAAAGGAGCACTCAACGGATCCACTTCCGGCCATCTTTTCCGGCATCCACTCCTCCTTCCCTCATCCGATGCCTTCTCACGAGGCCTTTGCACAACTGCCTCCGGCTATGGTCGCCGATAAGGAGTGGCCGGATGATCGGCCCCTGCCGGATTCCGTCAATGCCATCTCGGGGGAATCCCGGCAAAAGGCAACCAACATACCAGCTGCATCCCCCAAACGGCAAAAAGTTGAAGAGCCCATAACTTTCACCGAAGAAGACACCCAGGGAGTCCAATTTCCTCATAATGATGCGGTCGTACTCTGAATATAGCAAATTACGACGTCCGTCGCATTCTCATCGACAACGAAAGTTTGGCCGACATCTTGTTCTACGATGCCTTTTCAAGGATGTCCGCTCTTGGCGGTCATCTGAGACCGATTTGCTCCCCCTTGATAGGGTTTACCGGTGACACCGTTCCGACGGAGGGAATGATAGCTCTGACTGTGGCCGCGGGTCAGCATCCAAAGCAGTCCAGGGCTCTGGTGAATTTCTTGGTGGTAAAGGCGCCATCCGCTTACAATGCAATCCTTGGTCGACCCGGCCTCAATGCTCTCAGAGCTGTCGTTTCAACCTACCATTTGAAATTGAAGTTCCCCACCAACCAGGGGATCGGGGAGGTCTGGGGAGACCAAGCCCTGGCCAGACATTGCTACAACATCGCCTTGCAAAGAAGCGACCGGGCTGACCCCTATCCCGTCGATGGCTTGGATGCTCGCGACGACCTCACCGAAGAAAGGGGCGGCCCAATCGAAGATCTGGTACCAGTCCCCCTGAATGATGGGAACGCGGAGCATGTGGTGTTAATTGGCTCCAGCCTGGGGGAGGAGGTGCGGACGCATCTTATTGATTTCCTCCGAAGGAACGCGGATGTTTTCGCTTGGGTTCCGGTGGACATGCCAGGGATTGACACGGAAGTCATGGAACATCGTCTGGCGGTCGATCCTAAGTATCGACTGACCAAAGAAAAAATCCGGAATCATGCCCCGGAGAGGCAGAGGGCGATAGCTGAGGAAGTGGATAAGCTTCTCAAGGCCGGATTCATTAAGGAAGTCAATTATCCTGATTGGATTTCCAATGTTGTTTTGGTCAAGAAAGCAAACGGCAAGTGGAGGATGTGTATAGACTTCAAAAAGCTGAATAAGGCTTGTCCAAAGGACAGCTACCCCCTGTCCAGAATCGACCAACTGGTTGACGCTACCTCAGGCCATGAGCTCCTCACTTTTATGGACGCATTCTCCGGCTATAATCAGATTAGAATGGCGTCAGAAGATGAAGAAAAGACAGCTTTCATCACTAATCGCAGTCTTTACTGCTACAGGGTCATGCCATTCGGCCTCAAGAATGCGGGTGCAACCTACCAACGGATGGTGAACAAAATTTTCAAAGAGCAGATCGGCCGAAACATGGAGGTCTACGTGGACGATATGCTTGTAAAAAGCAAGTCCTCCAGAGATCATGTCGCCGACCTCGAGGAAACCTTTGGCGCTCTTCGAAAGTACAGAATGAAGCTGAACCCAACTAAATACGCTTTTGGGGTAACCTCAGAGAAATTCTTGGGCTTCATGGTATCAGGGCGCGGGATTGAGGTCAATCCAGAGAAAATTCGTACTATCCAAGAGATGACCGCCCCAAAGTCGATCAAGGAGGTTCAGCGCCTCACAGGGAGGATAGTGGCTCTTAATCGCTTCGTCGCGAGGTCGGCTGAATGATGTTTGCCCTTCTTTCAAACCCTCAAGCAGCTGAAGAACTTCTGTTGGATCTTTGAATGCCAACAGACGTTCGAAGAATTAAAAAACTACCTCAGCTTACCCCCACTGCTGGCAAAGCCTGAACCTGGGGAGGAATTATTTTTATACCTGGCGGTCTCTCCCATGGCCCTTGTGGCCGTCCTTGTCAAAGAAGAAATGAAAGTCCAGCGACCAGTCTACTACATTAGCCGCGCGCTAAGGGACGCCGAGAGCAGGTACACCAAATTAGAAAAACTGACCTACGTCTTGTTGGTTGCAGCTCGGAGGCTCCGACCCTACTTTCAAGGGCACACCGTGACGCTACTCACCTATCAACCGATCAAGGCGGTTTTGCACCGGGCTGACGCCTCCGGAAGAATGGCAAAATGGGCGATCGAGCTCACAGAATTCGACATCAACTACAGACCTAGACCAGCAGTAAAGGCCCAAATATTGGCAGATTTCATAGTAGAGTGCACCATTCCAGAGGAGGCCGAACCTGAGCAAAGCAAGGGTGACGACCTAAAGTCTCAACCGAATTTCTCCGACGAAGAAGCCAATCCCTCCGATTGCTTTTGGACCCTCTATGTGGATGGATCTTCCAACATGGCGGGTGCGGGTGCAGGCCTGATTTTGGTCAGCCCAGAGAGAGTCATCGCAGAGTACGCTCTGCGTTTTGAGTTTTCCGCAACAAATAATGGAGCGGAATATGAAGCTCTGATCGCAGGATTAAGGATCGCCAAAGAGCTGGGAATAGGTCAACTCCAGGTACACAGCGACTTCCAAATAGTGGTGGGATAAGTCAGCGGGAGTTATGAAGCGCGGGAGGACAGTATGACCAAATATCTTGAAAAAGTAAAAGAGCTTACCTCCGCCTTTAGCAGTTTCGACATTAGGCAGATTCCAAGGCTGGAGAATACCAGAGCCGATCTTCTCTCCAAGTTGGCGACATCGGCTCCGGCCGAATTGCCCAAAGGCATCCTTTTTGAAGTTCTGAAACATCCGAGTACGGAAGAATCGCGGCCCGTAATGGAGGTCGACCACAAGCCCAGCTGGGTCGACCCGCTGATAACCTATCTCAGAGATGGAGTTCTCCCCCAGGATGCGAAAGAAGCTCGGAAGCTCCGAAATCAAGCCTCTCGGTATATCCTTTATGAGGGCAAATTGTACAAAAGATCATACTCCTTGCCCCTCTTAAGATGCCTCCGGCCCTCGGAAGCTGACTACGCTTTGTGGGAAGTGCACGAGGGAGCTTGCGGAAGCCATTTGGGAGCCAGATCTTTATCCCACAAGTTACTCCGCCAAGGATACTACTGGCCAACGATGCATCATGATTCGATTGAGTATGTCAAAAAGTGCGATTGATGCCAGAGATACGCCAACGTCCAGAGACAGCCCGCCACCGAGCTCACACCTTTGAGTGCCCCATGGCCTTTTGCACAGTGGGGGATGGACATCCTTGGCCCCTTTTTCATGGCGTCCGGATAAAGAAAGTTCCTCCTTGTAGCGATCGACTACTTCACCAAATGGGTTGAAGCCGAACCACTAGCAAAAATCACAGAAGCGAAAGTGCAAGATTTCGTTTGGAAGTCAATTGTGTGCAGGTTCGGTTTGCCTAGAATCCTAATCACTGATAATGGACGGCAATTCGCGGGAGCAAGATTCACCGAATTCTGTGAAGATTTAAACATCTCCCACCACTTCACTTCAGTAGCCCATCCTCAGGCGAATGGCGAAGCTGAGGTGACTAACAGAACCCTTTTGCAGGGGATTAAGACAAGGCTTGAAAAAGCAAAAGGAACTTGGGCGGACGAGCTTTATCATGTGCTATGGGAGTATCGAACTACCCAGAGGTTACCTACGGGGGAGACTCCCTTTGCTTTAGCCTTCGGAATGGAAGCCATCATCCCGATCGAGCTTAAACTCCCATCGGCACGAGTCGTGGCATTCGACGAACACCAAAATTCACAAAGTCTTAGAGCCAATCTTGACCTGCTGGAAGAAAGACGGGAGATCGCTCAGGTTCGAATGGCAGCCTACAGACAGAAAGTTGCTCGATATTACAACGCCCGGGTCAAGAACAAAGCCTTTAAAGTGGGAGATCTAGTGCTTCGACGATCTACTGTCTCGCAACCTCAGGATCGGGGGAAGCTCGTCCCAAACTGGGAGGGACCTTATGAGGTCAAAGAAGTAGTCCGGCCCGAAACTTATTATCTTAAGGAGCTCGGAGGGGCCGACCTCCCGCGACCATGGAGCTCAGAAAACTTGCGGATGTACTACCAGTAACTTCATTTTAATCAATGATCGCATACCCATACGTCTTTGGATAATTCAAACAAACTGTATCAAAAAACAAAAGGGCAACCTCATAAAGTCGAAGGCCCGGTTCCATTTAGACCGGATGGGGGGAGAGGCCTTACAACGCCCATATGTGCCCCCATAGCCCTGTTAGGGATAGGAGGAGAACCTCGCCCTAACTTGAGCAAAGTCGAAGGCCCGATTCCATTTAGACCGGATGGGGGGAGAGGCCTTACAACGCCCATATGTGCCCTCACAGCCCTGTTAGGGACAGGAGGAGAACCTCGTCCTAACTTGAGCAAAGTCGAAGGCCCGGTTCCATTCAGACCGGATGGGGGGAGAGGCCTTACAACGCCCATATGTGCCCCCACAGCCCTGTTAGGGATAGGAGGAGAACCTCGCCCTAACTTGAGCAAAGTCGAAGGTCCGGTTCCATTCAGATCGGATGGGGGGAGAGGCCAAACAATGCCCATATGTGCCCCCACAGCCATGTCAGGAATAGGAGGAGGACCTCGTCTTGACATGAACAAAGTTAAAGGCCCGGCTCTTTTAGACCGGATGGGGGGGGGAGAGGCCCTGCAATGCCCATATGCACCACCCCCCCAAGAGGAAAGCCTTGCCCTAGCTTAAGCAACTTCGATCGGTGGTAAGCCCATCCCGGACTCCTACGGGAGTCGGGCTTCATCACCGACTTTGACTACATGACGGCTCCGCCCGGACTCCTACGGGAGCCAGGTTCCATCACCAACATCGACTACAGGACAGCTCCGCCCGGACTCCTACGGGAGCTGGACTCCGCCGACAACAGCGACTGCCGGTAAGCCTTGACCGGACTCCTACGGGAGCCGGATTCCATCACCAACATCGACTACAGGACAGCTCCGCCCGGACTCCTACGGGAGCTGGACTCCACCGACAACAGCGACTGCCGGTAAGCCTTGACCAGACTCCTACGGGAGCCGGGTTCCATCACCAACATCGACTACAGGACAGCTCCGCCCGGACTCCTACGGGAGCTGGACTCCACCGACAACAGCGACTGTCGGTAAGCCTTGACCGGACTCCTACGGGAGCCGGACTTCGCCTATGACTTTGATTATAAAAAGACTTCGCCCCGACTCCTACGAGAGCCGGGCTCTGTCCACGACGTCGAGAAAGGCTCCGCCCGGACTCCTACAGGAGCCGGGCTCTGCCCACAACTCCAACTCCGAGAGGGATTCTCCGTTCGGACTCCCACGGGAGCTGAACTTCGCCTCGGCCTTAGCGGAGAAAGACTCCAAGCGAAAAAAGAAGGCAATGGATTGCAACAGTGACGATTGGAAAACAAACAGCGCCCGAGGGTGACAGAAGCTCGGATCCTCGAATTCAAACCTTGGGAGGGACCCCAGACCCGAATGACCCCAAGCGAACCTGCAGCCATTGACAGAATGACAACCGGGTATCTTCGAACGGCGTAAAAGTCGAAAAGGAGCTCGGCAAATAACAACCCTGCACGAATAAAAGAGGTCGTTGATGACCTTAAGACGACGTGAAAAAGACAAAAGGAAAATGAAGAAGTTCGACAGACAACTATTCGATGCAAGGTACAGACAAGGTAACAAAATTTCCTCTTCATTTAATAAGATATACGTTACAGGACCCGGTGGGTCGAAAAAAAAAAAAGAAAAAAAAAAAGATATACATCATTGCGAGCCTCACGAGTACGGCTTGGAAAGGATATACCGGAGGCCGCTCCAAGCTACGAACTCCTCTTCCCGTCTCTGTCCTCCTCAGCCACGTTCTCCAGTGCATGTAGCAGACCTATCGGCTCTCGTCCCGTCTCAGTTCACTCCATCTCCGAAGTCCCAACCCTAGGGGGAAAAGGGTGGGATAGATTCCCGGGGGCTGTAAAGGCAACGGCAGCAGTGACGAAGACCTGTTTCAAGAAGAGCCGGAGTCACTTTGGAGGCAGCGGCGATGTCAAGGATATGCTCCGCCTCCGAATGCTCCGCGACGGCCGCCACCCAACATGTTCCGACAAGGTCGGCATGCGCTACTTCCACCATCCCCGCAACAAGTTCCACTGCCCCACCATCGATGCCGACCGCTTCTGGTCCCTCGGCCCCGGCGGCATCAAGGATCCCGCCACAGCTTGTGACGGTGGCTCTGCCCTCTTGACCGGTATCACCCCGCCTTGCTACTCCAAAATTCCCGGGCAGAATAACTTTACCGACGGCCCCCGTTATTAAACCCCTGTTGTTGAAGGAATTCTTCCTTGAGCCTCCTTTGAAACGACGGGGATCCTCACCGGCCGCTGTTCTCCTCCTCGCCTTCCTCCAAGCCCTAGATATCCCTTCAAGGAGGGCCTCCGGGGTAGGAGACATGGTGTGGGAACCCTCAGAGAAGAAGTGGGGGGCTGAAGAAGGCGGGGACTGGTGCAAGGGGAGTAGCTGAGTAGCTAGGCTCTCAGGTGAAAGAAAGGTACCATCCTATCAACAGGATGAAGCCATGAAGGGAGATTAGGGGGTTTAAATAGCCGACGGATCCTAGCGCAGTTATGGCGGCAGGTGTTCCTGGGCCAACTGGTGCGTGCCACGCATCCCGCATGTCCCCTTCATCGCTATCGAGGGTTGACTGTTCACAAATTTCCATAGCACGATGCTTGGGATCACGTTCCGACAGGGGTTCCGAAAAGACTCTTCAGGTCACCTTCACCGGAAAACGGGCTCTGACGTGCACACATTAAATGCCAAAATATCTGGGGACGGCAGTGCACAGGATGCGAGGGGACGGCTTCGGCTGTGCCCATCTCTCTGTACTTCCTACGTTCGAGATTCAAACTCGGAAGTAGGGGGACTGGTGTTGGGTATAAAATACCCACAACCGAAGTCCTCAGTGGAATCGACTACATGACAACTCCGCCCGGACTCCTACGGGAGCCGGGCTCCGTCACCGACAACTCCAACAACTACGAGCAGACTTCGCCCGGACTCCTACGGGAGCCGGGCTCCGCCGCCGACATCGACTATGGGATAGCTCCGCCCAGACTCCTACGGGAGCCGGGCTCCGTCCTCAGCATCAACCGCTGGTAGGCCTCGTCCGGACTCCTACGAGAGCCGGACCTCCCCTCTTACTTTAATTGTAGGAAAACTTCGTCCGGACTCCTACGGGAGCCGAGCTTCATCCTCGACTCCAACGGCTGCAAGACAGACTGCGTCCGGACTCCTACGGGAGTCGGACTCCGCCAATAACTTCAGCCGCAAGCAGACTCCGCCCGGACTCCTACGGGAGCCGGGCTCCGCCGCTGACATCGACTACAGGACAGCTCTGCCCGGACTCCTACGGGAGCCGGGCTCGGTCCTCAACGTCAACTGCTGGCAAGTTTCGTCCGGACTCCTACGGGAGCCGGACTTCGCCCTCGACTCCAACGGCTGCAAAACAGACTGCGTTCGGACTCCTACGGGAGCCAGACTCTGCCGACGACTTCAACAGCAAGGGGACTCCACCCGGACTCCTACGGGAGCAGGGCTCGGTCCTCAACGTCAACTGCTGGTAAACCCCGTCTGGACTCCTATGGGAGTCGGGCTTCACCTTTAATTTTGATTGCAGGAAGACTCCGCCCGGATTCCTACAGAGGCCGGACTCCGACCGCTGCTGAGCTTCAGCTGATAGATCTGCGCCTCTTGGCGGCCCTGCTCCACTTCCTACAACGGATCCCGCACTGCTCCATCACCCCTGACAGGCCACAGTAACGGTCGCAGCCCCGCTCCACTCTCTGCGGCGGACCCTGCGCGACCCCATTACTCTCTGACAAGCTGTATCAACGGCCATGATTCTGCTCCGCTCCCTGCGGCAGGTGCTGCGTGACTCCACTACTTCCTGGCAGGCCGTAATAACGGCCACGATCCTGCTCCACTCCTCGCAACTGATTCCACGTGGCGAGCTACGGTGATAGCCACGATTCCGCTCCACTACCCTTCGCAATAAAGTCCCCCTGACTACGAGCGGCCCACTACCCGACGGTTACCAACGTCGCCATCAATCCGTTACCTCCTCCGCCTATAAAAGGGGGACTCAGATACGTTATTCTATAAGCTCATTTCTTATCTCAAAATTTTGCTAAATTCTCCATTCGAGCACTCCATTCTTGTTGAAGCAGAGAACTGACTTGAGCGTCGGAGGGTCTTGTCGGAGCAACCCCACCTCTGATTTAGACTTCCTTTGCAGGTCCCGACGGCGACCGCGACTTCCCCGACTCCAGCTTCTCCGGCGCAAGCAGATTTTTGCACCAACAAGTATGATAGATAATATTAGAGTCTGAGGTTATAATCATTAATGATGTAATAGAATGATATTACAATTTAGATTATGATCATTAGAGAATATGATTTAAGTGGTATTTAAGCTTAAGATTATAATTATTTGAAATTATGACTTTAGTGATATCTGATCTTAGGTTATGATCGTAAGGAACATGATAGATATAAAAGAGGAGATTCAATATTTAGATTTCGAATCAATAGATATTAAAATAAAATTTATGTATAAGTGGCATATTATATCTATAATAGAATTGATGAGTTATATCTTAGATTTCAATTAGTAAGGTTGACCTAAGTACGAAAGAGTTGATCTTGGAATAAAGTGGGAGGTATTGATAAGTTATGTTGAGTATACTAGATGATTTTGAAATATAAAACTTATATGATTGAAGATCATGATTTTTTTAATTCCAATTGTTGGTGTAAAAATCCGCTTGCGCTGGAGAAGCTGGAGTCGAGGGAGTCACGGTCGCCGGCGGGACTTGCAAAAGAAGTCTAAACCGGAGGTGGGGTTGCTCCGGCAAGATCCTCCGACGCTCAAGTCAGTTCTCTGCCTCAACAAGAATGGAGTGCTCGAACGAAAATTTTTAGCAGAGTTTCTAGGTAAAAATGAGAGCTTATAGAATAACGTATCTGGGGTTCCCCTTTTATAGGTGGAGGGGGCAACAAACTGATGGTGACGCCTGTAACCGTCTGGCAGTGGGCCGTCCATAGTCAGAAAAAGTTTGTTGCGGAGAGTAGTGGGGTGGACCCATGGCTATTACCGGGGCGTGCCACGTGGAGTCTGCCACGAGAAGCGGACCGGCGTCCGTTGTCGCGACTTGCCAGAGGATAGAAGAATCGTGCGGTATCCGTCGCAGGAAGTGGAGCAGGACCGTGGCCATTATTACGGCCAGCCAAGGAGTGATGGAGCCGCGTGGAATCCATCACAGGAGGTGGAGCCGGGTCGTGGAGTGATGGAGCCACGTGAAATCTGCCGCAGGAAATGGAGCAGATCGCGGTTGTTACTGCAGCGCGCCAGGGGGCGAAGGTCTGCCGGCTGAAGTCCGGCTGGAGTGTCTGACGGAGAGAGGTAGTTAGCCATCTGCCCAAGAGGAGCTTGCAATCCAGCTTTCGCAGGAGTTCGGATGGAGTCTTCCTTCAGTCACAGCCGGGGGCGGAGCCCGACTCCCGTAGGAGTCCGGACGGAGCTTACTAGCAGTTGAAGTTGGTGACGAAGCCCGGCTCCCGTAGAAGTTCGAGCGGAGTCCTCCTTACGGTTGAAGTCGTGGACGGAGCTCGGCTCCCGTAGAAGTCCGGGCGGAGTCTTCCTGCAATTAAAGTCAGGTGCGAGGTCCGGCTCCCGTAGGAGTCCGGACGGAGCTTACCTGCAGTTGAAGTTGGC
Organism: Elaeis guineensis; assembly: GCF_000442705.2. Lineage (NCBI taxonomy): Eukaryota > Viridiplantae > Streptophyta > Magnoliopsida > Arecales > Arecaceae > Elaeis > Elaeis guineensis. Next base: position 47,179,739 of record NC_026006.2, on the reverse strand, counting down.
GACGGAGCCCGGCTCCCGTAGGAGTCCGGGCGGAGCTTACCAGCAGTTGAAGTTGGTGACGGAGCCCGGCTCCCGTAGGAGTCCGGGCGGAGTCCTCCCTGCGGTTGAAGTTGTGGACGGAGCCCGGCGCCCGTAGGAATCCGGGTGGAGTCTTCCGGCAATTAAAGTCAGGTGCGAAGTCCGGCTCTCGTAGGAGTCTGGACGGAGCTTACCAGCAGTTGAAGTTGGCGACGGAGCCCGGCTCCCATAGGAGTCCGGGCGGAGTCCTCCTTGCGGTTGAATCGTGGACGGAGCCCGGCTCCCGTAGGAGTCCGGGCAGAGTCTTCCTGCAATTAAAGTCGGGTGCGAAGTCCGGCTCCCGTAGGAGTCCGGACGGAGCTTACCAGCAGTTGAAGTTGGTGACGGAGCCCGGCTCCCGTAGGAGTCCGGGCGGAGCTTACCAGTAGTTGAAGTTGGTGATGGAGCCCGGCTCCCGTAGGAGTCCGGGCGGAGTCTTCCTGCAATTAAAGTCGGGTGCGAAGTCTGGCTCCCGTAGGAGTCCGGACGGAGCTTACTAGTAGTTGAAGTTGGCGACGGAGCCCGGCTCCCGTAGGAGTCCGGGCGGAGCTTACCAGCAGTTGAAGTTGGTGACGGAGCCCTGCTTCCGTAGGAGTCCGGGCGGAGTCTTCCTGCAATTAAAGTCGGGTGCGAAGTCCGGCTCCCGTAGGAGTCCGGACGGAGCTTACCAGCAGTTGAAGTTGGCGACGGAGCCTGGCTCCCGTAGGAGTCCGGGCGGAGCTTACCAGCAGTTGAAGTTGGTGACGGAGCCCAGCTCCCGTAGGAGTCCGGGCGGAGTCTTCCTGCAATTAAAGTCGGGTGTGAAGTCCGACTCCCGTAGGAGTCCGGACGGAGCTTACCAGTAGTTGAAGTTGGCGACAGGGCCCGGCTCCCGTAGGAGTCCGGGCGGAGTCCTCCTTGTGGTTGAAGTCGTGAACGGAGCCCGGCTCCCGTAGGAGTCCGGGCGGAGTCTTCCTGTAATTAAAGTCAGGTGCGAAGTCTGGTTTCCGTAGGAGTCCGGACAGAGCTTACCAGCAGTTGAAGTTGGCGACGGAGCCCGGCTCCCATAGGAGTCCGGGCGGAGTCCTCCTTGCGGTTGAAGTCGTGGAAGGAGTCCGGCTCCCATAGGAGTTCGGGCGGAGCTTACCAGCAGTTGAAGTCGGCGACGGAGCCCGACTCCCGTAGGAGTCCGGGCGGAGTCCTCCTTGCGGTTGAAGTTGTGGACGGAGTCCGGCTCCCGTAGGAGTCTGGGCGGAGTCTTCCTGCAATTAAAGTCAGGTGCGAAGTCCGGCTCCCGTAGGAGTCCGGACGGAGCTTACCAGCAGTTGAAGTTGGTGACGGAGCCCGGCTCCCGTAGGAGTCCGGGGCGGAGTCCCTCTTGCGGTTGAAGTCGTGGACGGAGCTCGGCTCCCGTAGGAGTCCAGGTGGAGTCTTCCTGCAGTTGAAGTCGGTGATGGAGCCTGGCTCCCGTAGGAGTCCGGGGCGGAGTCCTCCTTACGGTTGAAGTCGTGGATGGGGCCCGGCTTTCGTAGGAGTCCGGGCGGAGTGATGGGAGTTCACCAACAGCAGTAGAAAGTCGGAAGAGGCTCACGAGGGTCAATCCCGCTGAGAACTTCGGCTGAGGGTATTTTATACCCAACACCAGTCCCCCTACTTTCGAGTTTGAATTTCGAATGAAGGAAGTACAGAGAGAATGGCATAGCCGAAGTTGTCCCCTCGAATCCTGCGCACGACCGTCCCCAGATATTTTGGCATTAAATGTGCGCGTGCTGGAGTGTTTACGAATCGAGGCGATACGAAGGGACCCTTTGAAATTCTCGCTAGTACACTGGCCCAGGTACGGCGCAATAATGGCCCTGCCAACCGCCAGCCGCTTTTAGCCGCCTGTCGTGGCGAGTGGGACACGTGTCGAGCGCGGGCCGGCTTGGGAGGATTCGCGATCATTATGGCACCGGATCCCAGGATCTATTTAAACCCGTCCTTCCACCTTTAGGGGCCCTATTCCGCTTCAGAGTTCTATCAATATCTGCCCTTTCTTCGAGAGCCCTGTTTCTCTTGGCGTCTTCTCGGGCCATAGGCATCCTTCGAGTCATCCCTGTCCTCCTCCCTCTGCATCCCTCAGAGCGATCTAGGTTAGTCCCAGAACCTTCGTCTCTCTTCCCGCCACTTAGGGGCCTTTTCTTTGCCATTTTTTTTTCTGTTGTATTCCTCTGAGTTAGCCTCCTATGACCTCTCGTCCTTTGTTCTGTCCGTCTTCTTCGGGATCTTTAGAGTCTTCATTCGAGGTTATTCGAAATGTCTTCCGGCTCTTTCGCTCCCAGCGGTTTCGGAAGTTCTTCCGCCTCAACCCCCCCAGGTCCCTTGTTCTGTAGATGAACCTGCATCTGGGGCTGGGCTTCACCCGATTTTTACGCCGGGCGCCATTCCATGCTCGCTGACTCCGGATGAACTCCTTCTGATAAGGGTTCAGTATGGAGTTCCTCCGGAGTATGACCTGGAGCTGCCTGGCCCCTCCGACCGGGCTAGCACTCCCCCACCCGATCGTTTTTGCCTGTATCAGGAGGTGTTCCGTGCCGGACTCCGGCTTTCGCTTCCATCTTTTGTTGTCGCCCTCTTCCGCTTCTTAGACATCTCTTTGGCTTCTGTTGCTCCGAATTCTTTTAGGTTTTTGATAGGATTTCTCTCCCTTTGCCACGTAGTCGAGGTCCGACCATCCCTCTCTCTATTTAGGCACTTCTATACCTTCAAGCGTCATCCTTCGGCGAAGGACTGATGGTATTTTTCCCATCAGTTTGGCAAGAAAGGGTTGCTGAAAGGTGCCCCCTCTTCAATCCACAACTGGAAGGGGAAATACCTCTTCGTCCACTGCCTGACCCTGAGGCTGGGCTTGCCCCCTTGGGGCTCTCTGAGAGATTCTGTCCGCCGGGCCCCCAGCCTGGGGGAGGACGACCTCCAGGCTGCCCGGAAGCTTCTCGCCTATTCCGCTCTTTCTCTTTCCAACCTTCTGAGGGAGCAATTTTTGTTCAACATCGGCCTGAGCCCCCAGGATCCTGCGAGTACTTCATCTTTTCCTTATTCTTCTTTTCTTCTGTCCTTCTTTCTCTTTTTTTTTTTTCGTGCCACTCCATTTTCATTCCATTATTGATTTCTGATCTCTCCCCCCTTTCTCTTTTCTTTTTTTTTTTTTTTTTTAAGGAATGGACGTCGAAGCAGCATGGATGCTTGCTAGGGGCCTCAAGGCCCACAAAAGAAAGGGTGCCGCGGCCTTCGGATCGGCAAAGAGGGCCAGGGCGGAGGAGTCGAGCTTGGCCGCGCCCGTCCAGGCGGCTCCAGCGATCGACGTTCCCTCGGATGCCGAACCTACGGCCCCCCGGGCTTCTTTGAGGAGTCCGCCGACTGGGGCTCCTGTTTCGGGGGTCTGCTCCATGGAGGCGCCCGTAGTCGAGAGGGGGAAGCGAAGGAAGTCAGTGGCCCGCAGGGTGAGTAGCCGCTGAGCCACCGCTGATGAGTTCCTCGGTTTTGAAGAGGAGCCAGAGAATCCCTTCAATGACAGGGACTTGATCAGGCGGTTGATCGACGGCTGCATCCTGCCTGAAGTCGTCGAGAGGATCAACCGCACTGATCCTGAGCAGCGGGTCTGAGACTCCCTAGGGTCCTTCCTCGAGGTAAACAAATCTTCATTTAACCGACTATTCGACCCTTGGTCTGATCCCCTTGTCGCCCTTGCAGATTGGGCACCAGCTCCTCGCCAATATCGAGGCGACGAACCGGATGAGGAGGGACGCTGTCCAGGTGGAGGAGCACTGTCGGGCCGAGGTCGCTCATCTCAAAAAAAAGGCAGCCGAAGTAGTCGCCCTCCAAGAGGCCTTGGAAAGAGAGAAACAAGCCCGGGAGGAGGAGAAGCAGACCTTGGAGGAGACGGTGAGAAAGGTGGAGGCCGAGGTCGCCAACTTGGCTGAGCAGATTCCACTCCTGGTCTCAGAGGTCCGGGTTCTTGCGGTAGAGGAATTCAAGACCTCCGCGGAGATGAGGGACCTGAATGTCAAATTCGGTCAGGAGGCGTTCATCAAGGGGTTCGAGCTCTGCCAGAAGAAGGTGGCCAGGAAATTTTTGGAGCTCGACCTCAGCTTCCTGGGTGAGGAGTCTAAAGACGAGGTCGGTCCCTCTCCCGCTACCACTGCTGCCGCAGCCCCCCTTCCAGGGACGTCAAGTTCTCCAACTCCTGCCCTTGAGGTCTGAGACCTCCGACCTTGTATTTTTAGTTTACCGTAATTTTTCTTTTCCTTTTTGTCTTCAAGAATCATCCAATCAATAAAGTTGAATTTCTTGTCGTGGGTGGCTTCTCCCTCCTTCCTTTCTTCTCTCTGCTTTTCTTTCTGTGATGAGTCGTGTCTTGACGCTTTTGCCTTCCGATGGCAGTGCCCTGCAGAAGCACTTCCCCTGCCCCTGGGGATTCCGCTGAAGTCGACGATCCAGCGGCTGAAGAAGGAAGTCCTTCACTTGACAAAAAAGTCAAAGAAGATGGAAGGCGAGCTTCGCAGATTGAGAGAGGGTCATTCTGAAGCCACCGCGGAGGCCACCCGCTTTTGAATCTCCACATGAAGGAGATCATGGAGTATAGCCGGAGGAAGGCGAACTTCACGAAGGAGCTTGAGGAATGCAAGAAGAGCACCAGCGACCGAATTTGGGCTCAAGCTGCCAAGATTAACGTTCTCAGGGTGGAACTGTCGGCTGCGATGGAGAAGATCGGCCAGCTGGGAGGAAGTTCATCCCGGCTCTTGGCTCGGGCCGACGGCGATTGGGAGTGGTCGAAGAAGGTCTCCAACCTTCAGCAGCAGCTTCAGGATGCCGAGGTGAGCTACGACGTGCATCGGGCCGATTGGCGCAGGCAGGTAAAGGAATATAAAGGGAGACTCAGGGTGGCGACCGACGAAGTCGCCCGTCTTCAGAGGCAGCTGGCTGACAGGGCTCAGCTGACTTCTGCTCGGGATTCTAATGAACTCCAGTCCTTGAGAGGAACCGTCGAAGGGCTTTCTATCGCCCTTGAGGAAAGGATGGCTAAGCTGCAGTAATTGAAGGTCCAGCTGGCATACGAGTAGCAGGCTATCACGGATGCGGAGGCAGAATCTGAGGTCCTGAGAAAGAGGCATCGAGAGGCAGAGATCGAGAGCCAGCGACTTCGTCGGGCGCTCCAGGACGCGCTGCTGAAAAGGAGAGAGTTAGAAGAAGAAATTGAGAATCTAAGGCAGTCCTGGATAAGGGGTGGAGCAGATAATTCTAGGTCGGAGGGGGCAGAGCTTTCCTAGGGCTCTTTTTGGCCTTCTGTCTTTTCATGTATACATTTTTCTTTTGTTGTTTTGTCTCGCTTTCGTCATTTTGCTTTTCCTCCCTTGGCCTTCTGGGCTTCGTGGTGTATATTTTACAAATAGAATGAAAAGGGAATTTTGCGTTACCTCATCCGTATATGGTATTAAATTATTGTCCGCTGAACTTCTCTTGTCGTTTGACTTGTCCGACGTTGACGTCATTTGGAGGTGCCCAGTCGTCGATGCGCTGGTTTGCTTTCCTCGTCGTTCGTGGTCGTAGGCTCGAGCTTGATGGTTCGAACTCCACATTACTTCGGAGACATCGCTGTCTTCTTGACCTGTGTCGAGAGCCTTCTTAGAGGCCGAGGGTGTTTGGTAGGAATTTCCCGTCTTTGTTGAGACGAGGTTCCTTAGGTCTTTGGTATGGTTTGTCCTTCATCTGTTTCCGACGTAGCTCATCGCTCTTCCTCTTTAATTTCTCTCCTCTTTTCAGAGTGAGGGCCCTCCCCTCGCTTTTTGCGGGGTTGCGTAGGAGTGTGAAGGTGCCGCTGAGGGGCCTTTTTCCTTCATCCGATCTTGTCGGGCGGTCGGGTTTCATCACCGTCAGGACGAGGTTCTCCTCCTGTTTCCAACTGGGCCGCGGGGGCACATAAGGGCCATTGCAAGGGCCTCTCCCCCCATCCAGTCTAAAAGAACTGGGCCTTCGACTTTGCTCATGTCAGGACGAGGTTCTCCTCCTGTTCCTGACATGGCTGTGGGGGCACATTAGGGCATTGTAAGGCCTCTCCCCCCATCCGGTCTAAAAGAACTGGGCCTTTGACTTTGCTCATGTCAGGACGAGGTTCTCCTCCTGTTCTTGACATGGCTGTGGGGGCACATTAGGGCATTGTAAGACCTCTCCCCCCATCCGGTCTAAAAGAATCGGGCCTTTGACTTTGCTCATGTCAGGACGAGGTTCTCCTCCTGTTCCTGACACGGCTGTCGGGGCGCATTAGGGCGTTGTAAGGCCTCTCCCCCCATCCGGTCTAAAAGAACCGGGCCTTTGACTTCGCTCATGTTAGGACGAGGTTCTCCTCCTGTTCCTGACATGGCTGTGGGGGCACATTAGGGCGTTGTAAGGCCTCTCCCCAATCCGATCTCAAGATAATCGGACTTTCATTTTAGTTATGTTAGGATGAGGTTCTCCTCCCGTTCCTAACATAACTTTATTTTAATTGTTTGAAGGGGTTATACCCAGTCGTGATAAATCCATGCCAAATGGGAGGAGCATGCAAGTCGAAAGGAATCTAGATTCAAGGTGAAATCGTAAGCGATACATTTACAGGTTTCCCGAGTTCCATGGTTGTGGAAGGTCTGCTCCTCCTTGAGGCCCTCCGGTGATGGAGTCGATGGTCCCGATTGGAGGCCGATCTCTGGGCTGCTCCTCCCTCCTTGGCGGTTCAGGTTGCGGCAGGGCCCTTGGCCGATCTTCTCTACCCTCAGGCCAGCGTCGGATGAACCTGTCGAGTCGACCTCGTCGGATGAGCTCCTCGATCTCGTCTCGGAGCTAGATGCATTCCTCCATGTCGTGGCTGTGGTCACGGTGGTAGAGACAAAACTTGTTGGGGTTGCGCTTCCCGGGGTGTGTGCGATCCTCTCTGGCCTAGGGAGCTGCTCTCTGACCTCCATCAGTACCTGGGTCTTCGAGGCATTGAGGGGGCATAGTTGTGGAACCTTCCCGATGGAGAACCCCGTCGAACCCCGTGATCCGGACTCCTCTGCCTGCGTACCCGGGGTGGAGCATGGGCACGCTTGTGCCCAGGAGGGGATCGAGAATGCGGCCGAGCTTCTCTCGATCTTTTTTCACTGCGGGCTTACTCGAGTCTCCCGCCTGCCGCTCTCTCGTAGTCTCCTCATCCTTCATTTTGAAGGCTTCTTCCGCTCGGGCGTACCCTTCAGCCCGAGCCAACAAATCAGCAAAATCTCTGGGGTACTTCTTCTCCAGGGAGAACAAAAGGTCATTCTTCTGAAGGCCGCCCTTCAGAGCGGCCATTGCGACTGATTGGTCCAAGTTCCGGACCTCCAGTGCCGTGACGTTGAAACGGTTGATGTAGGCCCGAATGGACTCTCCTTCCCTCTGCTTGATATTGATGAGGGACTCCGAACCCTTCCGGGGGCACCGGCTGCTGACAAAATGGGCCACGAATTGGTGGCTCATCTGATCGAAGGAAAAGATGGTACCCGACTTTAGAGCCGAGTACCAATTTCTCGTCGCTCCCTTCAAGGTGGATGGGAAGGCTCGACATAGAATGGCGTCGGGAGTGCCATGAAGCAGCATCATCATCCGGAAGGCTTCCAGATGATCAACCGGGTCCGAAGTCCCATCGTAGCTTTCGAACTGGGGGAGCTTCAAGTTTGGCGGGATCGGTTCCTGCATGATCATTTGAGAAAAGGGAGGGTCAGTGCAAATATCTTCACCATAAGCGGGGGGAGCATGGACGGAGTTCTTGATCCACCGGTTCATCTCTTGGAGTCTCCGGTCTAGAAAATCCTCTCGACTTTGAGTCTCGAGGGTCCTCTGGCAGAATGGGGGAGGGATCCTCCAGGGGTGAGTCGTGATCCGATTGAGGGCTCTCCACCCTCGGGTTCATTTTCCCAGGAAAGACGGGATGGCTGGCCCAAGTGGCCCGCCCCCCGCCAGATTCTGGCATTCCGGCGACACCCTTTCCAGGCGCACTGAGCCTGCGGCTGCTGCTGCTGCTATAGCCTGCACAGCTTCAGTGAGGCCTTTGACCTGCTCGCTAGCAGATCAAACTGCTCCGCACCGACCGCCATCACCGGGAGGAGGAGGAGGTTGGGAAACAGGAGGTGAGGCCGGAGCCTGAGATCTGGCTGGGAGGCCGTGGATCATCGCGTGGACACCTTGCGGAGGCATCGAGCAAGGACCAGTGGAGAAAGGAGGAGGGGACGTCGGAAAGAAATGCCCGGGGGGATCCCGTTGAGTGCTCCTTTAAGAACAAGGATGCTGAGAAGACACACCCCTTCCTCTAGCGCCAATCCTGTTGGTGCAAAAATCTCTTGCGCCGGAGAAGCTGGAGTCGAGGGAGTCGCGGTCGCCGTCGGGACCTGCAAAAGAAGTCTAAACCGGAGATGGGGTTGCTCCGGCAAGACCCTCCGATGCTCAAGTCAGTTCTCTGCCTCAACAAGAATGGAGTGCTCGAAGGAAATTTTAGCAGAGTTTCTAGCAAAAATGAGAGCTTATAGAATAACGTATCTGGGGTTCCCCTTTTATAGGCGAAGGGGGCAACAAACTGATGGTGACGCCTGTAACCATCTGGTAGTGGGCCGCCCATGGTCAGAAAAAGTTTGTTGCGGAGAGTAGTGGGGTGGACCCGTGGCTATTACGGGGCATGCCACGTGGAGTCTGCCACGAGAAGCGGAGCGGCGTCCGTTGTCGGACTTGCCAGAGGATAGAAGAATCGCACAGTATCCGTCACAGGAAGTGGAGCAGGGCCGTGGCCATTAGTACGGCCTGTCAGGGAGTGATGGAGCCGCATGGAATCCATCGCAGAGGTGGAGCAGGGTCGTGGAGTGATGGAGCCGCGTGGAATCTGCCGCAGGGAATGGAGCAGAATCGCGGTCGTTATTGCAGCGCGCCAGGGGGTGAAGATCTGCCGGCTGAAGTTCGGCTGGAGTGTCTGGTGGAGAGAGGTAGTTAGCCATCTATCCAAGAGGAGCTCGAAATCCGACTTTCGCAAGAGTTCAGAGGGAGTCTTCCTTCAGCCACAGCCGGGGGTGGAGTCTGGCTCCCGTAGGGGTCTGGGCGGAGCTCATCGGCAGTTGAAATCGAGGATGAGGCCCGACTCCTGTAGGAGCCCGGGTGGAGTCTTTCTGCAATTAAAGTCAGGTGCGAAGTCCGGCTCCCGTAGGAGTCCGGACGGAGCTTACCAGCAGTTGAAGTCGGTGATGGAGCCCGGCTCCCGTAGGAGTCCGGGCAGAGTCTTCCTGTAGCTGGAGTCAGGTGCGAAGTCCGACTCCCATAAGAGTCCAGACGTAGCTTACCAACGGTTGAAGTTGGTGACGGGGCCCGGCTCCCGTAGGAGTCCGGGCGGAGTCTTCTTGCAGTTGGAGTCGGGGATGAAGCCCGGCTCCCGTAGGAGCCCGGGCGGGGTCTTCCTGCAGCTGGAGTTAGGTGCGAAGTCCGGCTCCCGTAGGAGTCTGGATGAAGCTTACCAGCGGTTAGAGTTGGTGACGGAGCCCATCTCCCATAGGAGTCCGGGTGGAGTCTTCCTGCAGTTGAAGTCGGAGACGGAGCCCGGCTCCCGTAGGAGCCCGAGCGGTTGAAGTTGGTGGTGGAGCTCGACTCCCGTAGGAGTCCGGGCGGAGTCTTCTTGCAGTTGAAGTCGGTGATGGAGCCCAGCTCCCGTAGGAGCCCGGGCGGAGTCCATGCGGAGCCTGGCTCCCGTAGGAGTCCAGACGGAGTCCTCCTTGCGGTTGAAGTCATGGACGGAGCCCGGCTCCCGTAGGAGTCCGGGCGGTTGAAGTTGGTGGCGGAGCCCGGCTCCCGTAGGAGTCCGGGCGGAGTCTTCCTGCAATTAAAGTCAGGTGCAAAGTCTGGCTCCCGTAGGAGTCCGGATGGAGTTTACCAGTAGTCGAAGTCGGTGACGGAGTCCGGCTCCCGTAGGAGCCCTGGCGGAGTCCTCCTTGCGGAGCCCGGCTCCCGTAGGAGTCCGGGCGGAGTCCTCCTTGCGGTTGAAGTCATGGACGGAGCCCGGCTCCCGTAGGAGTCCGAGGGTTGAAGTTGGTGGTGGAGCCTGGCTCCCGTAGGAGTCCGGGCGGAGTCTTCCTGTAATTAAAGTCAGGTGCGAAGTCCGGCCTCCGTAGGAGTCCGGACGGAGTTTACCAGCAGTTGAAGTCGGTGATGGAGCCCGGCCCCCGTAGGAGTCCGGGCGGAGTCCTCCTTGCGGTTGAAGTCGTGGACGGAGCCCGGCTCCCGTAGGAGTCCGGGCGGTTGAAGTTGGTGGCGGAGCCCGGCTCCTGTAGGAGTCCGGGTGGAGTCTTCCTGCATTAAAGTCAGGTGCGAAGTTCGGCCCCCGTAGGAGTCCGGACGGAGTTTACCAGCGGTCGAAGTCGGTGACGGAGCCTGGCTCCCGTAGGAGCCCCGGCGGAGTCCTCCTTGCGGAGCCCGGCTCCCGTAGGAGTCCGGGCGGAGTCCTCCTTGCGGTTGAAGTCGTGGACGGAGCCCGGCTCCCATAGGAGTCCAGGCGGTTGAAGTTGGTGGCAGAGCCCGGCTCCCGTAGGAGTCCAGGCGGAGTCTTCCTGCAATTAAAGTCAGGTGCGAAGTCCGGCCCCCATAGGAGTTCGGCCGGAGTTTTCCAGCAGTTGAAGTCGGTGACGGAGCCCGGCTCCCGTAGGAGTCCGGGCGGAGTCCTCCTTGCGGTTGAAGTCATGGACGGAGCCTGCAAGGGTCAATCCCGCTGAGAACTTTGGCTGTGGGTATTTTATACCCAACACCTGGATGGAGCTTACCAGCAGTTGAAGTTGGTGACGGAGCCCGGCTCCCGTAGGAGTCCGGGCGGAGTCTTCCTGCAGTTGAAGTCGGTGATGGAGCCCGGCTCCCGTAGGAGTCCGGGCGGAGTCTTCCTGCAGTTGGAGTCGGGGACGGAGCCTGGCTCCCATAGGAGCCTGGGCGGTTGAAGTTGGTGGCGGAGCCTGGCTCCCGTAGGAGTCCGGGTGGAGACTTCCTGCAATTAAAGTCAGGTGCGAAGTCCGGCCCCCCGTAGGAGTCCGGACGGAGCTTACCAGCAGTTGAAGTTGGTGACGGAGCGGGAGTCCGGGCGAAGTCTTCCTGCAGTTGAAGTCGGTGATGGAGCCCAACTCCCGTAGGAGTCCGGGCGGAGTCTTCCTGCAGTTGGAGTCGGGGATGGAGCCCGGCTCCCGTAGGAGCCCGGGCGGTTGAAGTTGGTGGCGAAGCCCGGCTCCCGTAGGAGTCCGGGCGGAGTCTTCCTGCAATTAAAGTCAGGTGCGAAGTCCGGCCCCCGTAGGAGTCCGGACGGAGCTTACCAGCAGTTGAAGTTGGTGACGGAGCCCGGCTCCCGTAGGAGTTCGGACGGAGTCTTCCTGCAGTTGAAGTCAGTGATGGAGCCCAGCTCCCGTAGGAGTCCGGGCGGAGTCCTCCTTGTGGTTGAAGTCGTGGACGGAGCCTGCAAAAGTCAATCCCGCTGAGAACTTCGGCTGTGGGTATTTTATACCCAACACCATATGTATTTCAAATTTTTTTTTTAAATGATACAACAGAATAGAAGATTAAAATACCTTTTAATCTAATCATGCATACATAAAATATAGAATACAAGAATCTACTTCATATGCTGAAATTAAAGACATGCTGAATTTTATTCTGAAATTAAATATGTGATCGAATCACATATCTGTTTCATAATTTTTTTTTTCAAATCTAGATCTGAAAGAGAGTAGCTTCTTCCTTAACCGTGCAAGTATCCGACCTCTATGGGTATCCACTCAAGATCATCCTGAAATAGCTCTCTTTAGTGTTAATCTTTTTTCTTCAAGAATAATCACCCTGCGAATCTGATGAAGCCTGGATCACAGATCAACTCTTTGATCCTTTTCTTGATCCTTTTCTTCTCTTCTTCTCTTGCTTTTCTTTTCTTGATTATGAAGCAATCAAGATTTGAAAACCAGCAAAGAATAGGGGACGCCCAAGCTCCTCTTGGGCATGGAGATGGAGGATGCTCAAGCTCCTTTGGGTGTTGGAAGCAAAGGGAGATGAGAGGGGGCATAGGGGGGACCTTATGGGAGGCATGGGCTGCTAAAAATCTGATGTAAAGTGCCTTAAAGAAGGCTCCTTTAAATAGATAAAAGGTTTGAATGCTATTCAAAATCAAATAATTTTTTAATATAAGTCCTACTTGTATTAAAAATTCTTATAGCCTTAGATATTTGACACCTTTTAGGAGATCCATTAGACGCCAACTATTGGAGCCTTTGCACCCACTTTTTCACCCACCACATGGGACCTTGGGGATGCCCCATGCTGGTCCTTCATGTCCTCTTTCATGTGAGCATGTCCAACTTAATCAAATCAAGTAGCACCTCATGCAAACAATCAAGAAAATTAATTAACGGTTTGAACACTTAATGCATATGATCCAAAATACTAGGCACCCAACAATTGTAGCCCAATGAATCTAATTCCTTAAGGTTATTAGCAGATAATTAACTCGAATTAATCTTATCAAAATAAATAATTCAAGTACAAAGAAGAAATTGGATTCAATCATGTGGTAGCAAGGTTATCCTAAACCCAATAGAGTTTCTCTAAATCCAATTAGGACTTCATATGTTCAATTGCTTATTTTAGATCTAATCTTTTTATTGTGTGACTCCATAGGTTCAAATCTGATAGTGAGATATACAATGATCTCTATTATAGTATCATTGAAACTCTTTTCAATGGGTTGGAATGATTCCACTCTAGCTCATCAAGGATTGTTGATCTTGAGCAACCATAGTGAGCTCTCACAATCCACCAGTGATACCTAACAGTATATAGTGGCAATCCAGTAGAATCGAAATAGAACCTCAAGGTGTAGTTTACATATGATTCAGTTCTTCTATCGTGAGTCCCAACTAGATGGCAGGTCATAGATAAATCATCAAACCTCATCATCAGTCATATGATATATTTGATTAGTTCAAGTCCAATTATGATCCTCATAAAAACTCTTTTCCATCAATCACACTGCTGTGGTGACACTCTCAGACTTAGCCTCTCAAATCTCATAGAACTACTCCTTTCTATCAAGATCGATAGATTTAATCTTGATGTGCACCCAACTCTTCAGTGGACCAACTATTACCAACATCCACTACAAGGTCTCAATGAAATCATGTTTACATGTCAGTCAAACTCTAGCAGCTTTACTGCGAGCAATCATACCATCGTAGGTCAAAGGACCATTTACAGAACTACAGCATCGAGACGATTACCGACGATCAAGTAAAAATCCAAGTGATCTCTTGTATGGTCATGCTCAGTACTAGTTATTCTCTAACAACTATCTGCACTCATCACTCAGTGTCTCTACACTGTAGATCAGAGACTTATCTACCTCGAAGGAAGTGATCTATGCACTGATCTATCCGAATTAATCACCATCTTCATGATGATATTATGATCAAAAAAAATTAGAAATTTTATGCATATATCTAATTCTCAACACTTTGAGAATATATATCAAAGTATTAATTCTATAGATGATTCAAGGACACATCACTTTTGAATGAAAATCAAACTTGCCATTTTATTGATCAAATCAATATTTTAATATATAAAATTATGTCTTAGATTTATTACAATATGTCCGTCATATTGATTTCTAGGACATATATCTAATAATCTCTCATTGGAACTAAAGCAAATTGGCCACTAATCTAAGTCCCATCTTCTCAAGATGGACTTTCATATTTGGCTGGCTCAATTGCTTTGTCAGAAGGTCTGTCACATTGTCTGCAAAGTCTACTCTTCATACCTCAACATATTTCTTTTCAAGATAGTCACGTATGATATGGAACCACCACTTGATGTGCTTTAATTTTTAATGAGACCTCAACTCCTTAGCAAGTGCTATGGCTTCACTGTTATCACAATAAAGTGGTGTGGCATCCGATGCATTATCCTAAGCTCCGTGACGAACTTCTTAAACCAAAAGCCTTCCTTTGCAACATTCAAAGTGGTGACATATTCAGCTTATGTGGTCAAATCCGCTATGATGGGTTGCTTGGAACTTTTTCAGCTGACTACACCACTATTGCATGTAAATATATATCCTGACGTAAACTTTCTATCATCAGGATCAGATATGAAGTTTGAATCAATATATCCCTCGACTCACAATTCAGAACCTCCTCCAAAGATCAAGAATAAATTCTTAATTCTTCTCAAGTATTTAAGGATATTTTTTATCCAATGCTCCTCGTTTGGATTTGATTCATATCTGCTCGTGACACTCATAGCAAGGACAATATCAGGTTGAGTACATAGCATGGCATACAAGAGGCTCCCTATGGCTGAGGTATAAAGAATCCTACTCATATGATGAACTTCCTCAGATGTGGTCGGACACATCATTTTGAAAAGATGAATACTATGTCTAAGAGATAAGAGTCCTCTTTTAGAGTTTTTCATGCTGAACTTCTTCAGTACTTTTCTTATGTATAGCTTTTGTGACAGACCTAGTATCCTTTTAGATCAATCCCTATAAATTTTTATTTCAAAAATATAGGATGCTTCTTCTAGGTCTTTTATGGAGAATTCCTTGGATAACCTTCTTTTGATCGAGGTCAGCATAGAAATATTATTTTCAATGAGGAGAATATCATCCACGTATAATATGAAAAATATTATTATACTCCCACTGACCCTCTTGTATACATAAAGTTGCTCTTCATTCTTGATGAAATCAAATGATTTGATCACTTTATCAAAATGAAGGTTCCAACTCTGAAAAGCTTGCATTAATCCATATATAGACCTTTGCACTTGCAAACTTGGTGATCATCATCACCAGATGTGAAACCCAAAGACTGCTCTATATAGATATCTTTCTCAAGATATCCATTTAGAAAAATAATTTTTACAACCATCTATCAGATTTTATAATCATAATAAGCTGCAACAGTAAGTAAAGTGTGGATAAATTTCAGTATGACTATGGACAAGAAGATTTTCTGATAGTCAATGCCTTCGTGCTGACTATAATCTTTTAACATGAGCCTAACTTTATAGGTCTCTACCTTACTATCGGTACCTATTTTTCTTTTGTAGATCCATTTACACCCAATAGGTACTATACCCTCGGTTGGATCCACTAAGGTTCATACTTGGTTCGAGTGTATTGAGTCAATTTCTGACTTCATTGCATCTAACCATTTCTCAAAATCGATGTCAGACTTCACCTCATCAAAGATATTAGGATCATCACCATGACCCTTATCTCCTATAACAAATATTTTCTTTATTTTCTTCGTAAGCATATCCATGTACCTTTTTAGAGGTCGGAAGATCCTGCTAGATCTATGAGGTGGTGGAGGAACATTAACTACTAGCTCATGAATAATGGTTCCTGAGGATCCATAGCTTTTTACTCTTCAGAGACCTTCTTTTCAAGCTCAACTAACCTTCCACTACCACCATCCGGGATAAACTATTTTTCTATGAATATGATGTTCTGACTCACAATCATATTATGATCTTATGAAAAGTAGTAGTATCCCATTGATTCTATTGGATACCCAATAAAATAATCTATTACAGATCTATCCTCTAATTTATCAGCCATTTATCTCTCGACATAGGCCAGACATCTCCAAGTCTTAAGATAACCTAGACTCGACTTCTTATCATGTCATATCTCATATGATGTGATAGGAAGGATTTTGATGGAATCCTATTTAATAGGTGAATTATAGTTAATAAGGCATGTCCCTAAAGATACAAGTATAAATTAGTGAAGCTCATCATGGACTTGACCATATCTAATAGGATCCTATTCCTCCTTTTAGATATCTCGTTAAGCTGAGGTATTCTAAGAGGAGTTCATTGAGAGAATATACCATTATCTTTAAGATATCTCAAAAATTTTTGACTAAAGTATTCACCTCTTCGATCAGATCGAAGAATCTTAATGGATTTGTCTGTTTATTTTTCTACTTCATTTCTGAATTTTTAAAATTTTTCAAAAGCTTTAGACTTATGTTTCATCAGATACATATATCCATACCATAATAGATCATCGGTAAAGATGATGAAGTAGCTATAACCACTTCTAATCTGTACATCAAATGGCCCACACACGTCGGTGTGTACCAGGATAAGTAACTCGGTGGTCTTTTTTTCATGTCCTACAAAGGATAACTTAACTTTTTTTTTGAAGATTCACAAGCTAGGTATGACTCTGAATCAAAAGAGCCAATGATCCCAATCTTTTTCAGTTTATTTATCCTATCTTCTTCAATATGGCTTAGTCTATGATGCCACAACAACTTTTGATTAATTTCATTTCTGGGTCTCATTTGACCTACGGCACTCACTACTTACTTATTTAAATTCATATTCGCATCAATATGCAAGTGATAAAGACTGTCAATTAAAAGACTATGTGTAATTAAATTATTTCATAAATAAATAAAATAAAAATTTTTATTAAAATTAAAATCAAAACCATCCTGTGCTAGCATAGACACAAAAATTAAATTTTGATTAGCTATAAAAATAAAATAATAATTTTTTAAATCTAATCTAAATCTTAACGGTAATGAAAAAGGATAAGTGTCAATGACTTCTGCAGCAATTTTTGCTCCATTGTTGATCCGAAAGATCATGTCACCTTTTCTCAACTTTCTACTTTCTATTAGATCCTACATTGAAGTACATGTTTGAGCACTCGAACCAGAGTCCAATACCCAACTAGAAGTAGAAGAAACCATAAGGTTAGAGTCAATTATGAGTATACCTTCTGAAAATTTATCACCTTTTTTGATCTTCAAGCTCTCTAGGTAAAGTGGACAATTCCTCCTCCATGGCCTTCAGCATCACAGTGGAAATACTTTTTCTTTGCTTTAGCCTTCTTCGAAATGTCCTTCTTTGGGTTGCTCTCTTTCTTCTACTTCTTCACAGATTTACTCTTCTTCTTCTAATCTGACTTTCTCTTAGATGAAGAAGTCTGCTCCACAGTGAGAATAGTGCCCCTTGAACTCTTCAAGGTTCTCTCAATAGTGACCAACATGTTGATCAGTTTGGATATAGTGCAATCAAATTTGTTTATATAAAAATTTACAATAATATATAAACTCACAAGGGATTGAAGGATCAAATCATCTATAATTTTTTTTGCATATCAAGCTTGAGCTTCTCAAGCTCCTCAATGTCCTTGATCACTATCACACAGTGCTCATGGACTGACTGTCTTTCATGTATCTTCAGATTGAAGAATCTTTTGAACACTTCAAAGTGTACTGTGTGGCTCTGCTCATCATACAACTCTTGTAGCTGAGTGATCATAGCCCTGGCAATGGGCATATACTCATACTGGCTTTGCAACTCATTTGACATGGAAGCCAACACATAGCACTTAATCCGACGTCTTCATCCATTTACTTTTCATATACTGTTCTTTGCTCAGTAGTAGGATGGTTTGGTAATACTAAGAGTTTCTGATCGAGTACATAGCCTAAATTTTCAGAAGTTAGGATAATCCTAAGGTTTCTAAGTCAATTTTTATAATTGGTTTCGATCAAATAATTGGACTTAATGATGCGGCTAGAGATTTGAAGCTGACATGGTTTAACGTGAGAGTAAAGATTCAAGTTAGATTTTTAAACTTTAAATTTATATTTGCTCTAGAGACTTTAAGAAGCAAACAAAGACTTCACTATTTTTTTGGATCCCTCTACTCTCCGGATAGGAAACAAAAATCTTAATGCGACAACTGAATTTCTAATGGGTGCTATGGTCCCACCGATGTCATGTACCTCACCTAACAGTTATTGATAACATGCACATCGATGCGTGGATAACCCTTTGCCCATATGCTTCTTTAAGTATATTGCAGTGATTTAGTCTCTAAGTTATATGGGCTCACTTAATAGTTATTGACCCCACTCCTTAATTAAATCTGACCCACCATTCAAAAGCAGGTGCAAAGCCATCATTGGATCCCTCACCTAATAGTTATTAAGCCTAACCCTATCTTTATCCTAGAGCAACTCTTTGCTAATAGAGTGATTGTGTGTTTTCGATGTAACTGAACTACTATGACTAGCTAAGAACAATCAACACCAGTACCATCCCCACACATTTATAATGATGGAAGACCTATATACTTAATATTTATGGAGAGGTTTAGATTTAGGTCTCATATAATCAGTCATCATATGACCGATATAATTGGCATGGATTAAACTTAACTATCAAGCAACCTTATTCAAGACTCAATCTTTCAAATTGGCTAGATAAGTAAAGATCGATGGGGGTCTCCCTATCGCTTTCTTTAAACATCAATAAATTGGCTAGATAAGTGAATGGAATCAATTAAATAACCACCTCTCAATTATTTACCTTAGACATCAATAGGTCAATTGGTCCAAATAGGCTAGCTTAAGAGAATCAGGCTTAAGCTATCAAGCCGAATTATGTCCTTAGATTAATCGATTCTACATATGAAATTTAATCGATTAGATCAACAATAATTGCATGATCTTAAACTTAATTAACTTAACCCTAATCAATACTTGACTCTGTTGCTCCAAGAATTGATTTTGATGATCATAAACTATTTGAGGAGACTACTAATATTTTTTATCTTTGGAGAATGTTCTTTTGATATTTTAAGTAGTCCAAAAGATTGAGTTTGAAAAGCTTCATCAAGTGTGCCAAAGTTGAAGTTTTTGCAAGTTAGAGAAATTTTCAAAGCCTTCTGAGAGTGTCCAATTGATTTGAAGCCATTTAAGAGCATTTGAAAGTATTTGATAAGTTTTAGATCTTAAATACATGAAAAACTAGGTTGGTACAAGATGGGGCGACCCATCTGGGTCATCTCTTTTCATTGGGTAGCCGGCATGCTTCATTTTGGCTCATGGCATGCAATGGGATGACCCACTTGGGATGACCTATGCAGTGGGATAACCCACTTGGGACGATCCCTGAGACCCTAAGGCCAAAACAGAAAGCTAAACTTTTTGTCGGCCAATTGGGACATCCCATTGCCAGTGGGATGCCCCATAGGACCTCCAATTCCTGCGAGCATGCATAACGACTAGTTTTCAACCCATTTTTTGATGTATGTAATGCACATTAAATACTCTCCAATGGCTCTAAACTGATACTAAAATATTTTTATGTGTAAATGGTGATTATAAATGCTCTCTTGAAGTGGAAAATCACAAGTTTGGCAAGCATTTAAAGCTCACATCCGAGAAAATTCAAAAAGTCCTAAAAGAGAGGAAAAAGAAGCATTCAATCATCTCACCAACCACTCTCCACTGCAATCAAGTGTGCAATTCGTTGAGGAATATTCAGTAAAAGCTTCTTCCCCTTAAGTATGGTATTTTATTGCATTTATTATGTTCATTTAAAGAGATATTATGCTGAAATTTTTGTACCATATTTTTCTCACATTATTTTTTGGGTTTTGAGCTTTGGAGGGTTCTAAAACTCGGATAGGTTGATCGAACCTGAAATTGGAGTGTTGAGGGTGGCTTTACCTGAAAAACTAGTGTTCTTACTTGGATAGCAAGGGTTGGAGTTGGGTCCAACGTGTTGTAACTTTAAAATCCGTTTAGTGGATTGAATTTCTAAGTAGAGACTTGGGGAGTG